>NC_056477.1:27213782-27390804 GCF_008729295.1 Plectropomus leopardus | reverse complement strand
ATTTCATTGGGTGTCCTTAAAATATGGAGATGTAGCAGGATCAGGATAAATGTCATTTCGTTTTTTAAACTTTGTTTAAAAAAAGAACAATAAATCTATATTCTTACATTCTTACCCTCTTATATGAAGATACAGAAATACGTACATACGTATGGACAACCCAAAATCATATTGCCTACGGCCACACTATAACACCTGGGCCAGCATAAGGACAGAAAAGATCTAGCTTCCCATTATTTGACACAATGTCAGAAAAAAATCCATGATGTTTTTTTTCAATAACCTTGGTTATAAAACAGACTGAATAGTTTATTAAAGCTGATCTTCTTGGGCTTTTTTGAGAGGCTGAAGGGGTGAGAGTCATTACTGCTCTTGGCTTTGCAGTGACTAAATCGTAAAATGGGTTCATCATACTGCCATTAGTTGGATAACATACAGTATATATGTCTCTTACCTGGCTCATATTCCACTGTCCTTGCTGCTGTCCTTGCTGCATGCTGTACATGTTCTGTCCTTGGTTGGCTGGCATCCCTCCCTGCTGCTGCATTCCCATGTAGCCGCCATTGGGCATTGCCATGCCGGACATCATGGCCCCTCCACCCATAATGGTGGTTGGTGGGACGGCTCCGCTCATCCCTTGAGCAAAACCCTGCGGAGTGAACTGCATCTGAGGCTGACCCACGTACATTCCTGCCGGAGCAAAAAACACACACACAGGGTTCTTCATGTAAACTTTTTCTCCTGCTGAGAATATTTTCAACTTAGCATAAGAGAGAACAGAACTGTGTGGAAGTAAATAAACAGTTTTTGAAGGATCCAGTTCTGCTTTGAATCACTAGGAGATGTTGCAAAATTATTCATTTAAAGAGTAAATAGCGGCTCTTAAAAACCCAAACGTAGGAAAATAAAGATTCATTAGAGCCAAAACGTTAAAAACACTTTAGAAAACTAAGTTTGGTCACTACGGACACTGTGTCTTGTTATTTTCTCCACCAAGGAGGTCATCAGGATTATGCAAAAATAATGGCTTGATTTTCATGAAACTTTTTGGAAGGGCCCAAGGAGAAACCACTTAATTTTTGGAGTGAATTCTGAATCATTGAGTAGAAACACAAGTTATTTTTCACCTTCAGTAAACTTGCAATGTATGTCTGGGCCAAGATCACTGCACAGGCTCTCACCTCAGACATAACACACAAACATGGAGGTTTTTCAGCCGAAATGGCAGGCAGCAAGACTGGTGACACAGCTAACAGTATAGGAGTATTTGTTACAGTTCAACAGCTTATCAGTTAAGATTCAACAATTTAACTGGTTCGCTTTGCCTGTAAATGTTTATTCATATATATGTGACAATTCACTACTTGAGCTATCTACACAATCAATGCTGCTTAGGTTGAGTGAATAGTTCAACAAAACATTTCGCAAATTTCATGAGTTGTCACATACTTTATAGATAATCTGTTAAACATCCACATAATAAAGTGAAATAGCTGATTTGCTGAGTCCTCACTAACGCTGATGTTAAAGTGTCACAAGCATTCTGTAAATGATCTATAGTTGAACTTTTGCAATGATGCCATAACACTGTTAACCAACAGCAATCATTCTGTTAAATGTCACTGAAGAACTACTTTGTCTTTTGAAAGAATTTATTGCTGTGTGGTCATTTCCTGAAAAAATGATATGGTATATGTAATGACCGTTTGATAAAACTGAAAAGCCACAAGACGCTTTTGTTTACAGTGATCTCAGAACAGCTAAAGGGGTTTAAGGCACAATGTGGAGCAGAGTTGTGCCTAAAAAAGGGGGGCAATTTTAACACACCAACAAGCATATTCACTTTGTCATTACTGTCTTTATGATCTCAAGCTGCAGAATATTTTTTCATGAACATATACATCCTTCCAAAGCTGTGAAATGCTGCTGCTTTTGCAGTGCTTTCAGCATTAGACCCCAACGTAAAAAGCAAACTTTCGCGTCCACAATACGCTGCTGGATGGCAGCAGCTGAGAACACGGCCAGACAGAACTGGTTGGGGTGTTACTATATGCCACCAGACGGCATCTGCCACAGCAACATTATATGTGAAAGGGCTGCGTCACTTGAGAACGCGCCTGGATAGAATACCACAGCATGGCGTCAGATTGAAATGCTACAAGTAACAATGTAATATAAGGAGCACAAGGTCTGTATAGGGCGGGCAGGAGGGGCAGTGCATTGGTCCAGAAAACCCCAGACTTTCATGCAGGACTCATCTGTATGTTGTCCATGCCAGCATGTGCTCCTGTTGACGTCGCTGTGTTGCTTGCTATTTGCTTTTATTGCCTAAACATAACCACGTGCAACATCATCCCATGTGCTTGTGTTGACATCACGGTAGCAACATCTCAGAATGTAAACAGCAGACACAGAAGGATACCTAGAGCATAATAAGCAGTCCGCATGTAAGTCCACTGCAAAGCAGCAATATGTGATGGCTTGGGATGAGAATGTGTTGAAAGATATTGCTCAGTCCATATGTTCATCAGTGCTGCATGAGACCACTGTGAAAATGTGGTAAGTGGTGACATACATCACAAATTTATCTGTGTCTTTACTCGGTAGAAAGACCTCAAGGAGCAGAAAGGAGACAGCTTCTTTAAATGGACAAAGGATCCACTGATATTAGTCAGCTTTGTTGACTGCATGTATAAAATATCAGACACTGGAATATGGCTTCTTCAGCACAATTCATATCACGTCTCAAAGTTCCAAAATCCTCAGGTTCAAAGTGGAAATCCATAAAAAATCCACGGATTCATGAGCTGTTTGCAATGTGTTGTAACTTCAGTATATTCTGGCTTTTTGATAATTTTGCACTTAGAGCCACATCCATCTTGTCACACACACACCCACACATACACACACACACACACACACACACACACACACACACACAGGATGGAAGTCAGTGATTTGAGGCATTAGCCTGGCGAGCATCTCTTGGCTTTGATCTCCATCAGCATCTATTTGGATTCAGAGAGGACAATAAAGCAGCAAAAACCCTTCATCCTGATTTCGTCTCCTAATCCTCTTTATGTCAGTGTAATCATGCAGCAGTATAATCAATATGCACATGTGCAGCTGCCTACTGTCCTCCATCATTCAGAAAACATGTCCCACTAATGCTTTCCCACACACTCCAAACATGCTCAGGTTGATGTATGTATGAACAACCGCCTCCATGCGCACACATAAACAGTTTCGGCACTCTTGTCTTTACACATAATAACTGTGAGATGAGTGTGAATCTGCAGACACTTTTCTATTTTTACTGCTGCAGTGGGACTCCAGTAAGTGGAGCTGCCTGCTTTTCAGCACGCTGACCTTTCATCTGCCTCCACTCTCCTCCAGTTTTATGATGCATCTTCCCTCTGATGTATGTGTGAAAGTGTGTAGTTGTGTGTCTCTGGATGTGTACAAACACCTATGTCTGATTGTATGCTCTTGAGCTTGTATTACCGCGTTTTTTTCTTTGTGTGTAGAGTGTTTGTTTACATTCTACATATACAAGAAATTTAAGTGGTTTGACCTGCCAGTCCATGAATACAAATAGCTGTTGGGGATTCACACCACCACAACTACCATTTATTATGACAAAAATCGTGTGTGTTCCTCATGTGGACCTCTCAAGGGGTCACAAGATGATTTCAGGGATGGGAAAGAGGAAAATATTCCATATCTGCTATACAGACTTGTTGGGGTTTTTCTTTTCAGATTTTTTTCGAATCCTTGCCTTTCTAAAAAAAAACTATCCAACGTTGTGAATAATAGACAGTTGCACTGATTCAACCATAGAAAATGGTTTATTCAAATCATGAGGGAAATGGAAAATCATTCTTTAGTTAAAGGGATAGTTCACCCCAAAATGAAAATTCAGTCATTATTTACTCAGCCTCATGCTGATGGAAAGTGGAGTGAAGTTTTGTAGTTCCCAAAACACTGTCAGATTTTCACAGAGAAAAGGCGTTGCACTCATCTCCCAAACAACTAAAGCAAATGGTGACGGTTTCAAAGATTTTTAAAAAATAATAATAAAACCGCAAAATGTCTCCATACTGCTCATCCATAACCATGTTTTTAGCCTTGTTGTAGCCTGTAGCTCCTTGTGAGCAGTAGTAACACAGTAGTTTTAAATCCAAGAAAGGAACTTGTTGCTGGCTGCTAACGTCAGAAGTCTCTGTGTGTGCAGGAAGCTTCCAGGTTGCATGTAAACACTGGCATGCAGATACTGCAAGCTCTTGTTGCATAAGTAAACGTGGTTCCCTCACTGGGAGCTACAGACTACAAGAAGGCTAAAAACATCTGGCTCTTTAGCTCGTAAATGCTCCACTGTGTTCACCAGCACCAGTTAGTGATTTACTTTGTCTTCTTATTATTACTTACTTATACGTTATTTGGTGCCGATATCATAGTGTAGGTGGATTTGGCAGATTTTTCTTGCTTAAATAGTTGCTTGATCCGGGCAGTGCGAATGAACAAAAAGAGCAAACATGCAGATCGTCAAGCAAATGTGCTGAAAGATGCCAACTCTAAGTAGGTAAGAGGCTAACTGGTGTTGAGTTGAGGTTTTTTCGTACAGTGCAGCTCGTAATTGCAGTTTGATAGCTTTGGCTGAGCATCTGAGACACAAACACAAGATATTGTTTTTGCAACAACAAACGCATAAAGCCTTCGGACCTTATTTCCTGTATCTGAAATGCTTAGGTGTTGAACGAAACCGCTGCGTTAGTTTGGTTTAAATGCATTTTAGCTCATCAGTTCCTGGACATAGATGTTAGATGAGACGATCAAGCTAAACTGTGACAGACAGACAAAGTGTTAATAAAAATGTGTGTGCCTGTGTCTGTGCGTGTGTGTGTGTGTGTGTGTGTGTGTGTGTGTGTGTGTGTGTGTTACCTTGTCCTGGAACCGGCTGCTGCTGGCTCTGTGGCTGACTGGCCACTGAGCTGCTGGCGTACAGAGACAGGATGGAGTCCTTAGATAAAAGCTTCTTCTCCTCTGCCTTGGTGGTGGTAGTGGTGGAGGTAGAGGAGGAGGCGGAGGAGGAGGTAGAGGGGTCCGCCTGTGGAGGTGCTGTACTGGAACCAGACTGTCAGGGAAACAGAAGGGAGGCGATGAAGAGAGAGAAATGGCATGAAATATGTATTGTTTCCCCCAATGTATTTCTCATTTTATAGCTTATAATACAGTTGCTCTTGGTCACCATATGGATGCATATATTGTATAAAAATGTGTGCAGTTACATGCCAACAGCAGGGCTGGCGTAGTAATAGCAGTTCTGTTGTGCAACCACACACTCGCTATGCACACACCACACACCACACACCACACGAGTTATTCCCCAAATGAGCTACACTACTGTTAAAGCAATGTAATATGTAAACATTTAGATGCACTTAAAATCAGTCTTGACCATTTTTTTCTCACAGAATGTTAACCCTTTATATGCCAGTTTTTGCAATGATGTTTTTGTTCAAAAAAAAAGAAAAAAAATGTAATATACAGTACGTAAGTCTGGACGGACTTTTTGACAATTTTGCAGGCTTGAATATGTTTCTGATTAGCAGAATGATTGATTTTGATCATTTATACACTCTGACACCCTTACCTATATTCCCAGACAGTTGCACATAATTTGTTATTTTATTGGTCTGCAGTAAGTCCATAAAACAGCAAAATGGGTAACCTGGAAAATTGCATGTAATTGGTCCATATGCTACATATGAGAAAGTCTAATGGATTCAAATATGTGGCTTAAATGGAAGTCTATTATGCAAAATATGTGTGAAAGGAGGACAAATGTAACAATTTTTTGCACACGATTTATTATTAGACATATTGGAGGAGCAGTGGTGGGATTAAATATATGCATGCAAAGTGCGCACCTTGGCAAACATTTTATGGCAAAAGCATAATCACAGCCGATATGATTGAAACAATAAAAAGTCAAACCATTTTTGCAGATAGAAGGGCCTGATGGTTAAACATGTGAAGTACACAGGGCCAGGTGTTTTTGAATCCCACGCTGTTTAAGACTGAGTAGCCTTAAAAAAATATGTTCTCATAGCCATCTTTCAAGATTTTAAATTGTTTTATGACATCACAGCGTTGTTTGAATGCACTTATTTATTCAGTCTTATTGTTGATCCTGTTTGCTGTTGAAACTGAACCCTCTCTTCATGTTTACATCTTTTCTTCATAAATTCAGCATGATGTATACGTAAATCAGCACATCAGTATACAACAGTCATCATATTCACAACTCTGCTGTTTTACTGATCAACAAAAATGCTATTCTTCCGTCTATTTTTGCCGTACTTTTGATCACTGTAAAGCTGCTGTGAATGAAACTCAACACTCTACTCAAAATAAAAACCTTCTAGCAATTTAAAGTGTAAAATCACTAGAGATTATCAACCCTTTCTTCATATAATCTCCAGAGATATACTCTTCAAACTGCAGCAGGGCTTTCAATGTGAATCTTTTTATGCAATATTTCAACAAACAGCAACAAAAAGCAAAACAAGTGGTATTTCACAGAGACACGGCTGCATTTTCCAGCCGGATTGTGCCACTAAAACCACATATTTTATGCCAAACCATGATTTCTACTGACCGCAAAGGACTGCTGTTTGAGCCTAATACGTTAACCACAGCGCTTTTGAAACATAAAGAATCATACATTTTCAACATTTCCACTATAATAATGTACAAGCATTACATATCCATGCTTTGTAGAAATGTACAATCCCAACATGTATTCTGGGATGTATAAATTGGGCATACACCCTGGGAGTATATTCACTCATACACAGTGTAAATATCAGGGTGACATGTGATGAGAGAAGAAAACAGGAGAGAGAAGAGAGAAGAGACACAATAAAAATGAAGGGGGAAGAAGTGCAAGAGCTGAATAAAGGACAAGAGAGAAAGAACGGAGGAGACAAAAGAGGAGAGCCATTGTCACTGTAAGTGAGACAGATGACATTAATTAGGCCGCTGCAAAGAGAGGTAGACATGAACAGTTGCAGACAGGACACACACACACACACACACACACACGCACGTACACACACGCATACACACAAACGCACACTCACAAACACGTATACACACAAGCTCACATGCACCTTTTATTCTAACCTTTCAGGCACACACCCATTATGTCTAATGGATGGAGCTGCCAAAAAAAGTAACACCTGCTTAAGAGCTATGTGCAGGTGTGTGCGTGTGTGTGTGAGTGTGTGTGTGTGAGGGGACTGAGAATGAAGAGAAAAGGGGAGGCGACAGTCAGCTGGACTTCATGAATAAGATAAGGAGAGACGGTGTGATAAACAGTGGCTCCTGCGACAAACACACACACACATTCTCTTTCTCTTTCTCTCTCTCTCTCTCTGGTGAATAAACACTCTGAATTCTCTTCAACGCACACAAACTTAATACTCAAGTGTGCATTCCTGTGCACTGGCACACACACACACACACACAGAGCTTTGCGAGTGTGTTGTGCTCAACTGTTTAGCAGGCAGGGCTGCTCCCCTCTGTCTCTCTCTGCTGACTTCCTCTGACTGAAGAAGGGACGGAAGGAGCAGAGAAGGGAGGTAAAAAAGAGATAGCAGAAGGAGGGAGGAGGCAGGGAGGAAGCAAGGATGGAGAAGAAAAGGAGGAGTAATGGAAGCAAGCTGTGGATAGGTAAGACGGGAAGAAAGAGGAGAAAGAGGGAAGAATGCAAAAGGAAGGGGAGGAGAGGAAGGACAAAAGGAGCTAGGATGATTGAAGGCTATAAAAAGGAAAGAGAAGGTCAAGCTGAGAGGAAAGGAGGAATGGGCAGATGAAAGAATAAACAGAGCTGAAGAGGAAAGATGGTCGGCTAATCATGCCAGCACACACAGGGTCCATTTCTCTCAAGTGAAGCCAGTTAAGGTGAGTCAGGTGTTGGCGGAGGCAGCATGGAGCTTCCTCACTATTAATAGCTGCAGCACATTAGCATGATACTGGCTCCTGATTAGAGCAGAAGGGGAGGTGAGAAGAGGCAGCAAACTGTCCTCACCTGATCCGTCTGATGTCAGCGAGATGCATCTCATGACTCAATCTAGGGGCTAAGCCTATTTGAAGCTAAGCTTGTTCGCAAAGTTGAAAAATACATTTAACAGACTTCAAATCCCCCCAAACTGCGGTAATCGCCAGCTTCCTTCTCACAGAAATATTCACAGAATGGACGGCGTGACTCAGTCAGAGTCTACCGGCTCTGAACTTGTGTGATAATACCTTCATCCACCATGATTTAGGAAGGGAGCAGCAACATGTGGTGCATGGGGAATGTTAAGTGTAGATGTGGGGGAAGGACAACTAAGTTTCTAAAACTCCAAAACTCTGAAAATCCACAGAAAACAGCCCACCCAGCGCCAAATAGCAGACCCACTTAGTGACAAACTGGTGAACACAGTGGAGTATGTGGAAGCCAAAGAGACAGATATGTTTCTAAGTAGTGGGTGGAGACCAAAACAGAGCCAAAATTGATTAAATATTGGACTTAAGGAGTCACAATAAATAACAATGTTGTTCCATATCTGTTGAATGTGTAAATAAGCTGTTGGCTAAAGAGACTGACAGATCAGCTTTGAGTCAATTGGAAAGTTTCCAATGCAGATTTGCGCAAAACTTTAGCAATATTTTTGATATGTCGATACAACACAATTACAAAATGACTGTGTTGACTCCACTTCCAACTGATATCCAGTCCAATCCAATAACATCTAACTAATGTTATGCAACTTCTCGTCTTGCGCTAACTTTCCAAGAAGCATGGAGATGGATGTCAGCAGGTTTATTTCAATTGCAGCCACTGCACTAGCCATCATTATTTTTGAGTAATCGAAGGTGACGTAGGCATGTTATGCTAGCACTAATGGAAAATAAAGCCCCTCATACGTGAGAGCGGCCCAGTATGAGGGATTTTTCAGAGGTGATAGGTGATAGATTTCACAGAGGAATTGTGGATTAAAAACTTCCAAAAGATCCGCTCAACTTCTGAAGAGTTATGTGATGCAATAACACCTCTTGTAGTTCCTGCTGCATCATGAGGGAGCCAGTTCCTGCTGACAAGCACATAGCCATAATATCATGTGATGTATAAAAGCAAAATAAGTGTTTACATTGCAGTTTTGCAAAGTATTACTTTTTTCAAATCGCCTGAAATACCAATTGAGAATACTCGTTGACAGCCCTATCGAGTATTGATTAATCATATGATTTTACATTACGTTCATTAGGCAGTCATTTTCATCTTCTTTTTTTTTTTTTTTTTGCTCTGATGTCCACACACAGCTGGAGCTAATTTCAGTTTGCTGTAATTAATGGTCGACCTGCCCGACTATGTGACCCGCAAGACATGATATATGGTCCATCAAACCGCACTAAGACAAGCTGATGATATCTAGCAGTCTTTAAAAACATAAATTAATCATTGTAAAAAGAAGTGTTTCAGTGTTTTCGTGGTATTCGCCCTGGTCGTGGAACTGTGGACCAGCTCTGGACCCTTGGCAGGATCCTTGAGGGTGCATGGGAGTTTGCCCAACCAGTCCACACGTGCTTTGTGGACTTGGAGAAGGCATTCGACCGTGTCCCTCAGGGAGTCCTGTGGGGGGTTCTCTGGGAATATGGGGTTTCGGACCCCCTGATACAGACTGTCCGTTCCCTGTATGACCAGTGCCAGAGCTTGGTCTGCGTTGCCGGCAGTAAGTCGAACACATTTCCGATGAGGGTTGAACTCCGCTAGGGTGTTGAGGGGGTCCAGTTTGGTGACCTCAGGATTGGGTCTCTGCTCTTTGCAGATGATGTGGTCCTGTTGGCTTCATCAGGCTGTGACCTTCAGTTCTCACTGAATCAGTTCGCAGCCGAGCATGAAGCGGCCGGGATGAGAATCAGCACCTCCAAATCCAAGGCCATGGTTCTCAGTCGGAAAAGGGTGGAGTGCCCTCTCCAGATCGGGGACGAGATCCTGCCCCAAGTGGAGGAGTTTAAGTACCTCTGGGTCTTGTTCACGAGTGAGGGAAGGATGAAGCTGGAGTGTAGCGTCTGCAGTAATGCGGACTCTGCACCGATCTGTCGGTGCAGGATCTTTGTTCCTACCCTCACCTATGGTCACGGTCACTTTGGGTAGTGACCGAAAGAACAAGATCGCGGGTACAAGCGGCCAAAATGAGCTTCCTCCGTAGGGTGGCTGGGCTCTCCCTTAGAGATAGGGTGAGAAGCTCGAAGCTTATGGGCAGACACATTCAATATTTTGGGCAGTTAACTGTTATTTTCTAATGTTTCTAGGCTAACATAACAGAATTTCATGATTTTTTTTTTTTTTGTTGACCTTTAGATTTGAAAACACTTTATTAACAACTAATGTGCTACTTTCTTTTATTTTTTGCATAACAGGTTTTTTAAAAAGTAACCACTTGCATCTTCACTGTGGTGCTCCTACACTGTCAGTATCCTGTTATTAGTAGTTTTGATTCATGGAGTGAAGAATTTGTCTGTTGCTGTGAAGTAAATGGTTGTAGCAGCCACTAAATCTGATGAACCATCAGTTAGAAAAACAATAAGAATAAAATATAAATGGCAATTCATGTATTACCTCTTTATATTATTGATTATCTCTAGAGAATAGGCCTGAAAACATACGTACATCTCTGAGTGATTATTGATGATTTCATAGCCTCATCTGGGCAATGAATCCTCCAGGATACAGACAATGAATACTTAATTATCAAAGCTGTGATAATGCAAATCATTATTTTTCAACAAGAACATATTAAATCATCTTTAAAAAACAATTTTCTAAAACAAAATCCCCCCCAAAGTATAATAAACATGAAAAATCAACAACACGTGCATCGTGGCCATCAACTTTTTGTTAAGCGTTCACGTGGGATTACATTTTGTACTATGCTACAAATGAGTATATTTCTGAATGTTGGCGTGAAGTCACATGACCTGAGTACCTGATCCATCACACATTCAGTGTTTCTTATGATGATAACTTTTCCCATTAAATACCCTTCTGCTCACAGCCTCAAATTTGAGGGTTAAGCAAAAGAGACAGTGGAGTGGTCTTTGCCTCATCTTGTTGCACGTGTTTGGTGAATTAAGGCCTCTTTTGGCACAAATGCGAGAGTCTAAACATCTTCCGGTGGCCTTTCACTCCTTCCTCCATCTGTGACTGCCAGATACTCCAGAAGCATTAGCTCAATCTGCTTCAAAAGAACAGCAAAGCAGTCCTGCACATTTCTTGCCAAAACCCATATTGGTGGCACACAATGTAAAATGCACTGCTACATCACACTACCTTTAGAGGACAAGAAATTTAAGTATGTCACATGTGCATCAATCCTTTTGTTTTCTCACTCACACAAGTAACACACGTACCCACACCGTCTACATAGTGTGTGATGTGTTGCGGGCTCCTAGCAGCGCATTGTGTGATAGAAAGCCTTTTTAACAAGGCTCCATTCTTCTCAGCCACTGTTGGTGCTGATGGGTGCAGCCAGACCTCTGAATTACCACTCTGACAGCCTTTTACTCACTGTCGCTATCCCTAGACCTCTACATCCACGCACACGTGCCCCCCCCCCCCCCCACACACCCACACACACCCCCCCACACACACACACACTATACTATCTTTCTCTCTTTGGTTTTCCATCACTGCTTGAAATACTCATAAACTCCCCTCCGATAGACCATCTGTGTCTTTAAAACCACACTGGGCTCTGTGTGTGTGTGTGTGTGTGTGTGTGTGTGTGTGTGTGCGCGTGTGTGTGTGCTAAAGGATTTGGGCTAATTTACTGCAAACAAAAGCAAAGCCTGCCTTGGAAATCTGGACTCAAGAAAGAGAGTGCCAGTAAGGAACAGGGCGGAAGAAAAGGGGGGAAGCAAAATGAAAGGAAGAACAAGAAGGAAGGAATCAATTGCTGCTCAGTTCATTACCTCATCGCTCTCTACCTCCCGCAACTTTTTCTTCTGGTCTCAACAAACTGTATTCACCCCTCCAGCTCCTCAAGTCCTAATCCTTTCCTCAGCAATCGAGTGCATTTCCTTTTTCTGTTCTTACTTCACTTTCCATCTCCTCCTTCCTTCCTTCCTTCCTTCTCTCCTTCTTCCATTACATTTAATTTTCCTCATCCAATTCTGAGTGGCTATTTGTGCTAAAGGCTATATGTTCTTGCTGTGCTATTGTTTTGTACAGTTCTTACTGTTTCTTGCTGCTTTGCATGGCTTATGTTCTGTTTTGGGAGTTCCTGTTTGTTGTAGCTGTTGCTGTCTTTATGGTTCCCTGCTGCCGTTGTTATGTGAATTTTGTCATTTTACAGGTTTCAAAACATCTTGCCAAAGGACTACAGTTGAAAATTAGCCCAGTGGATAACACTGGCACATTTACACGAATGTTAATAATGCATGTTGTCCTTAGAAATAAAATAAATGAAATAAAATTCCTGTTGCCTAACTAACGAAGGCAAAGAGCCAATCAGAGAGTAGGGCGAGTCATGCCCCCACTATCCTTGGAAGCGCAAATTGTGACAGTACAAACTTTCCAATGTTGCAGCTAAACAGTGTACTAAAATGTGTTACTGAAAAAAGTGTGAGGTGAGAAATAGGCAATGCAGAACAAAATCTTGATTCATATTTTTTGACTAATCCACCAAGGTTTTTTTTTTTTCCAGGGTTGACAACGGCAGCACATGCAGATGAAGCAGCCAGTAGTTCCTCAAATTCTTGTTACTACTTGTTATATTTTCCATTTTTTTTCCTACTCCATGGCCCCTTCTGCTGAAGCGTGACTTTCCTATGATAGAGAAGCACTCATCAATATGGGGAAAAGTTGTGTGGGTCTTGGACTGAATGCAGCAGACCGTGAGAGGATCTGCACAAACAGCATATGCCAAGCTGCCAGTCAGAACAGAGGAGAAAAACAAAACAGAAAGCGCTGAACGAAGAGAGGGAGGAGAGCATCCATCATGGCGACGCTGACCCGCCTTGGACCGAAAGCTGTTCCTCTACCAAGCCTTCTTCTGGCTATTGTCCGTTTGCAGGAGAATAAAATGGATGAGACACTCAGCAACGGGAGATCATAGACTGCTCTGCGCACATCTTCACAGAGACATGGTTAACCCCTAGCAACTTGGATCAAGCTGTTGCACTGGATGGGTGGACTTTGTTCAGAGCAGACAGGTCACAAGACTCCGGTAAGGGAGAGGGGGAGGGCTTTGTGTTTATATAAATGATGCTTGGTGCTCAAACAGTTAAAGTGGATGGACTGTGCTCACCAGATGTTGAGTTTTTGGTGCCAAGATGTCATCCATATTATCTGCCCAGGGAATTCACCAGTGTTTTTATTGTTGCCATTCCCCCAGATGCAAATTCAAAAAGTGCACTGCAGGAATTATATGATGCCATCAGCAGCAACATCACCAAGCAACCAGATAGAATTTTCATCATAGCTGGTGACTTTAATCAAACAGACTTCACATCTGTCTTACCTAAAATCCACCAGCATGTCCAGATCCCCACCAGAGGAAGAAATATCCTGGATTACGTGTACACAAATATTCCTGACAGCTACAAAGCCCTCCAATGCCCTCACTTTGGCCTGTCAGATCATACTTCTCGGCTCCTTCTGCCGACATACTGTCAGCTGATAAAAAGGATCAAACCAACAGTTAAAACTGTTTAAGTGTGGACAGATAAAAAATATGCATCTTCTGTGACATCTTATATCAGCAAATGTGTTGATGGCATGGTGATCACAAAGATGGTGAGATCACTCCCCAACCAAAAAGCCTGGATGAATGGGGAGGTGAAGGCTCTTCTCAGAGCAAAAACAGCTGCCTTTCAGGCAGGGGACAAGGAGGCATACATCATCGCCAAAGCACGACTGAGAGCTGGAAACAAGGAGGTTAAGAGGAGACATCAGAAGAGACTGGAGAGAGACCTCAACAGCTGCAACACTAAAGATATGTAGCAGGTGATTCAAAATGTCACAGGCTACAAAAGCAGGAGCGCCCCCATCATATGTGAGGCCATGCTGCCAGACTCAGCTATGAAATCTACTCCACCTCCAGAGGACTAGCCATTCTCAGTGACCACAGAAGGTGTGAGAAAACTCCTGCTGACAGTAAATATAAACATGTCCTCAGGACCAGACAGCATTCCTGGACGTGTACCAAAAACTGCTGATCAGCTAGTTAATGTTAGAACTGACATTTTTAACATCTGACTCTCACAAGAGACTGTTCCCTCCTGCCTCAAGACAGCCATCATCATTCCTGTACCTAAAAAGTCTGCTGTGTCTAGTCTTGCTCAACGTCAGTAAAACCAAGGAGCTGATTGTTGATTTTAGAAAGAAGGAGGCAGAGACACACACCCCTGTCTACATCAGTGGAGCTGAGGTGGAGCAGGTGAACAGCTATAGGTTCCTTGGAATTACGATCACTGAGAACCTATCTTGGTCATCACACATCACCACCCAGGTTAAAAAAATACAGAAAAGGCTCTATTTCCTACGGAAACCTAGGAAGGCTAAATTCCAGTGCAAGATCCTGTTTAACTTCTACAGAGGATCAACAGAAAGCATACTGACTGGAAACATCACAAACTGATATGATTCGATGACAGCCCAGGACAGGAAGGCTCTACAGCCAATGATTAAAACTGCCCAGAGCATCACTGGCTCTCATCTACAGAGCATCAGTGACCTTGGTGAAGTGAGGTGTCTGCACAGAGCCCAAAAGATACTGAAAGACAGCAACCACGCCAGCCACAGTGTTCACCCTGTTGCCATCTGGAAAAAGATACAGAGGTATCCGTTGCCGAAACACCAGATTACGAAGCAGCTTCTTTCCCTAGTCTGCAAGACTCCTCAATTCCTCCTTCCACGCCAAAAGATGTAACAGGACGTAGGGTCAACTTTAATTTAATTTCTTCTTAAACCACATTTAAGAAAAATTACAAATAAATCTACATTGTACCTTGCCTTGTAAGAAGTTCACAGGCAGTGATTGGCATGACAGCTGCTCTCTCTGAAAACAACCAGTGAATGGCCAAAGTCTCCTGTCACAGGCTAGATTTCCCAAAGCCTGAAAAATGAGCTGAGAGGTGGTTGAGTCTAGTGCTCTCTCGGACCATTTGAATTACAACACGCTCAAAGTTTATAATAGGAATTTTTGCCAAATGATGCCAGAATTAAACAGTCTACCCCTGCTTTAATGTGAGTTATTTATATGATTTATAATTATCACCCCACTCTGCAGTCCCCCACCGCTCTACTTTACATTTTAGCATCTTTAAACTCATTTTATTTATTTTATGGCCCTAAGCTTTACCGTTGTTGCTCAGTTCTATCAAACATGTTTTTTTCTAGCTTCAGCAGTTTTAGCAAAAAAAGAAGAAAAAAAAAAGAAAAAACTGTATTTTACTTTTGCAACACCAAAGGCGAGGCAGATAATGTTATTGATTGGCTGGAGAGCCACAGAGACAAGTTCAAGACCAAAACCAAGCTTGAAAAAGATTGACATTGGAAAAGTGTCAGACTCAAAATAAATGTTGTGTTTACAGCTTGTTGTGCTGCTCCCTCCTCAAAAAATCAATTCATACAGGTTGAATAGAGTTGGAACTGTGTTTGCGGTTCATCTTATCTTCAGAAACAGGTACACATACTTATCAGTACAGTCAGCTTTATGCGTTGTTGCATTACCTATTGTGTGTTTCCTGGTAAAGGCTTTTTTTCTCATCTTGTATCCTTTAAGATCAGACATGCTTTGTTTCTAGTTGTCTGCTGATCACCATCTGATTGTGCTGCTGTGTCATTAGGCTGCTCTTTGATGTGATGGCTTTGTTTGTCAGATGGTGTTCTGTCTCAAGAAGAATACTGGTTTAAAAAATTCCCTTTTTAAACCAGTCTTCAAATGGCGTGCAGGCCTCATTTCCACCGGTGTTGCTCTGGATGAAAATGAAAATCTTTCCAGCATTTGCTGACCTGTGCACTTAGAAACTTCAAATTTAGCTGCAATTTGGTGCTGGGGTTGCTTTTCAACACTCAGGAGAACCATTTGGTTCCCAACTACTTCATTAACACTCCTCTAACATCATTACTAACCACTAGAGAAAAAGCCTTAGTAATAGGGACAATTACAGCTGGAGGGTGGTAGTGATTTGGTCAGTATACCAGTGTCTAAAAGACAAAAACTACTGCAAGTGTGAACTATGAGCATATAACTTTAACATTTAAATTCAATTATTGTTTGCAATATGGCATTAAGAATCATTCACTGTAGAATGATAATGACTGTGGACAAGATTTACTTAAAATAAAATAAAAAAATAAAATATATTTACTTTGGCCTTTGTTCAGTTTTACATGCTGTTATTTTTTAAATTGTATTATTTCTTTTTATTTAACCTTCATTCAAGCAGGTTAGTCCCATTTAGATCAGTAATCTCTTTTTCAAGGGAGACCTGAAGCAGTGAAAATACAAAGTTGCAGGCAGAGACACAAAGGGAGACAAAATATAATCAGCGAGCGCTAAAATTTTGCATTAAAAATAACTATCTATGAATCAAAAGAGAACTTTCTGGAAATCAGTTGTATAACCAGGCAGGCTAAAAACATGACATCCTATATAATCTGCTTCTAAGTTTTTCATTTTAGATTTAAAATTATTTAACGACACCAGCTCCTTGAGTTACAAGTCATTCTGTAACAAATTGCAGGCTGAGGGTGCACAATACCCTTTGCCCAATTTCTGTCCGAGCGTTTGGGACAGAGAGCATAAAGAGGTCCTGAGAACGATATGTTTGATGCTTAATTATTTCCCTATGTAGCCTATATTTCCACCAGGGTTTTTCCTGTCTTTTTAAAGTTTTGCCCAATTTCTGTCAACGGACAATGTTGCTTACAAAGCAACAACTTTGTCTTAAAAGCCATAATCGCTTCTGGTGATTTTATTTAGTCCGCTCATTTGTTCTCAGTGTTAACTTAGGGTTCATATTTAACACTGCAAATATAAAGCAAATGATCAGTCACTACTGGTCCACTTTTTATCTCCCCATCAGTAGTATGTACAAAAATACTGTCAATCGATGTTGCACTATCCTTGGTTATTCTGCCAGGCTTTTCAATTAATGGATAAAAAGTCAAATCATGGCAGTTAGGAATTTACGAAATGTGTAATTTTTCATTTTCTCCCCCTTAAGTCATTCCCCCATGCAGCTGACAAATACATAATCAACCTCTGATAACATGTTTTATTCTACTATTTGCACAACCTTCCCTGAAATGTACAGGCAATGAGGAGAGAGATGCTCCATGCAGACATAAACAACACTCGAACTGCAAAGCCTGATTAAATCTGACCCCCAGGTCTGTTATTGATTCCTCAAAAACTGGGTAACCTGTGTGAACCCAGCAGCTTTAGGGGGGAAACTGAAATAATATTGGTCGTGGTGATTCAAGCCAGTGCTTCAGATGTGTTTGCACCATTGCTCTCATTCTCTCAGGGCTGGTGGGACTTCATGATCCACGTCTTGTGTGTCCCCGTCCTTACCCCCCCACCTTCCTGTATTCGTTCATTCGTCTCCTAACCTGCTCTCCACCCACTCGCCCCTCATCCATCTTTGCCCTGAATGGTTTTTCCTCCATAACACGTTTTTCTGCACCCTCACTCTTTTCTCCCTCCTTCTACCTTTCATCCCCTGCCCACCACTACATGTTTCTACTTTTTTTCTGGCTTGTTTTTTTTTAGCTTTTCTTGGAAAAACATATTTAATAACTACATTTTTCTCACTCCATGTGGGGTGAATGAGAGATAGAGGACAAGACATAGAGCGAAAGCGTGCGTGCATGCATTTTGTGTGAAAAAGAGACAGAGAGAGAAAGAAAAGGAGAGAGAGGAAAATGCTGGGTATAACATAAATCCTGCCCCTCCTACAAGGCTGTAATCATATTTTTGTAATTGACGTATTCGCAGATAGGCGAGCTCTCCCCAATGCCAGTTAATAGCTGCACGAATCAGCAGGCTGCCGGCTTTCTCTTTCTTCACGCACCCAGCTAATCACAGCTGTAAAGAAATATCTGCCTGCTGAATCCCAAAGTCAGCCCTCTGTATGTGTTGTGTGTAAGGTTAGGTGGAAGTGCATTGACTGCCAAAACTGTGCCCTTATTTGCACTTCTCGCTTGCAAGTGGGAGAAAAGGTTGACACGGCAATGATAGTGCTACAGGTAAGTTCATGGAGTTTCCTCACAGGAGCATGAATCTGCACAGCAAATTCTGTGTCTGACTGAAGGATGTCAACGACAACCACTTATTTGTTATCCCAGCCCATTCTCATCCAACAATCATCAAAGACCGCCGCTTTGAAAGTGCTTTTGGTGTACAATCCCAATGCCAAAAGCCACTGTTTGCATTCACTGATACACCCCTGCCTGGACGGCATCAGCTGAGAGCATGGCTGGACAGAAGCAGTTGTAGTGTTGTTATATGCCACTGCATGGCTGGATGGCACCTGCCGCAGCAGCCTGACATGCGGACATGGCAGTATTGCCTGAGAACGCGGCCGAACAGAATCTGTGACTTTAGTATGAAACTCCAAAGAACAGGGTCAGTTTGAAACATTGCCGGTAACAACATAATACAAGGAGTGTGACAGCACCTATAGGGTGGGCAGGATCTACCAATTCCTGAACTTCAATGCAGTATTGCAGTGTTTTTTTTTTTTTGCCTTAATGCCCCAAAATTAACAAAAACTGACATCCCTAGTCTGAGGGAGTCAGGGGTCAAGAGGCTCAGAGTTTGACCTTATTGTGGTCCCAAAGGAAAGGTCACATAAATCAAACTTGTTTCTGCCCTTTAGGAAACAGAAACATGCACATGCCATCAGTTTGCCAGACTTGTTGGTTACAGGCAAACCGATCAGACTAATGTCCACACCAAGGCAGAGGCAGTTACTGTCCGCATACTGTGAGGTAACAGCCATTCCTTTTCATGCTGCTGGAAATGTCAGAGAGTCTCCACGCTCCGCTGGACATGGCTCAGACAAAGACAAGCAAGATTTCTCCCGGTGCAAAAACTGAACTTTTGGTGGAGTTTGAAGTCAACATGCGAGAAACGTCTTTGGACTCAGTGGTGTGTTAATACACAATGAATAAAAAAAGTCCTGGCTTTTATTGAGAGCAGTGGTGAACTCCATCTTCTGAATAGAATACTTGTGACAGAAACAAAATGTACTCTTTGACATTCAAATAATACATTTTACAAGACAGACAGTGCTGCCGCAGGCAGAGGGCCATGTGAGAGCAGTCTGTCTGGTATCAAACAGCCAACACAGAGCAATCACTGGCAGTCTGTGAAGTGCTGCCTGACAGTCCAAGGCTTAAACAGATAGTGCAACTGCACTGCAGTGTTAAATAATTATTTATTATCAAATGACTCTGTTCTAGCCTGCATCACTTCAAAGGCCTCTCCATGGAGCTAATGTGTATGTAATTGTTATTTAATCTGACAAAAAGTGGTACAAAGTACATATACTGAAGTTCATGTTGAGGTACTTTGGTATTCTATTTCAGTATTTCTATACTTTTAAGAGAAAAATTCAGTCTTTTTGTATTTCTCTACATTCATTTGGCAGCTACAGTTACTCATCACTTTGCAGATTATGACTTCAAAAACAACTTATTAGCTTATGTAACACAATGCATTATTGAAGCTTAAACTTGTGATTGTTCAGTAAGTAAAAGTATCAATAGAAGTCAGTTAAACTACTACAACAAGCACAAGTCCGGCATTCAAAACCTTATTTCGGTAGAAGTACAGAAGTATTATCAATAGTATTTGAAGAAAACTAGAGTTGCCTCCCTGCAGTTGTATGTCTCCATGCACCAGTCAAGTTGCACTTATAGTTTACATGTCTATAAAAACATGGATGCTAACACACATCTTCTCCTCGGCAGCACAGAAGAACTCCAGAGACAGCACAGTTTTAAGGTGGACACCCAAGATTAGTGTCACCACTTCAGTATCTCAAATCAAATGTCTCATCTTCTGTTCCTGAGTTTGACATTGAGTAACAGCCAAAAAAGCACCTTGACAGAACATTATGATGTCACAGCAAGTTGAGACTTTGAGTTTTGAATATAAAATGGCATCAGTTAATCGTCACATTGGCAATTGGCAAATTTGGTCAAAATTAGAATTATTGAGGAACAGTCAAAAAACGTGTTTTGGTAGGGCATAGTGACATTGACCTCAAACCACCAAATCGGAACTAGTTCATTGTTGAGTATAAGTGGACATTTGTGTCAAATTCGAAGAAATTCTAAGATATTGTGATCACAAGAATGAGCCAAACAAGGTCACAGTGACCTTGACCTTTGACCAGCAAAACCTAATCGATTCATTGTGAAGTCAAAGTGGACGTTTGTGCACAATCTATAAAAATCTCAAAGTTTTCTTGAGATTCTGTGTACGCAAGAATGAGAAAGATGCAAGGTCACGATGACCTTGACATTTGACCACCAAAATATAATAAGTTAAATATTTAGTCCAAATAAACCAAATTTTGAAAAAATGTCCTTAAGGCATTCTTGAGATTCCTACTTCATGAGAATGTAACGGACAGACGCTCAACCCGAAAACTTAGAGATTTATTTCATCATTTTAACATACAGCATTAGGAGACTCTTAATATGTGACAATGTGTAAGTAGCTTGTTTTACAGTATACTTTATATATGGGTCAGTAGTTTAGACCTGTAATCCAATACTATCCAGCCTAAGAGTAGGGGCCCTCCAAAGGGCCACAATATAAATGTAAGCATCAAGACATGATTAATGGGTTCAGAGAACAGCATGCATTATGCAGCTCATGATGGGTGTGAATTTCTAGTCCTGTCTCTGGTGTCAGAGTGCTGTCAGATATCAAAAACCGTTTTTTCACCACAATTTGATACAGTCTTGCTTAAGCTTTTTACATTAATGATCTATAGCCTTCAGCTACGACCCAAATTGCAACAGCCAAAGTAATGCATCAATTAAATAAATATTTATTTACTTTTTAAGTATTCACATGGTGGAATGCAGTTGTTTTCATGTTCTTCGTTATACTATGTTATGTTCATACATTTTTTTAAATACTTGTTTAAAAAGCCTACAAATACTAGTCATCATTTCTTTCACTTTTTTAGTAACCATTAAAGAAACTCCAAAAATAAAAGAAATTAAAGAAACTTCCTTATTTCCTCTAAGTGCAGAGCACCGGCATGGTCTCGACTGCATTTGAATTTATGCTCATTTGGGCATGAATCCAACTTCATAATTTAAGCTTAGAAATGCTTGCACAGTATATATTTGTACATAGCTAACATTGATTAATGAGGCCCCATGTAAGAGGAAGAATAAAGGATGTTCAGGGAAGGAGGCAAAAAAAGGAGAAAGAAGGCAGACATATGAAGGTCGAGTAGGTAAAGAACAGGAGCAGGACTCTGTGCAGATTCAAGGAAAATATATTCATGTGAAAGAATGAATGGTGAGTGACAGGGAAGGGAGAAGTAATACAGATAATAAAACAGCATAAAAATGTCAGAAAATGAGATAGTCTAAGGTGTAGGCAAAGAGAGGAGACCATTAGAGGGAGTATAGAAGAACTATTCTATAGTACTATACTATATACTATAGTGCTGGGAGCTTTAACTGTAGTTGCTGTGAGGGTCAAAGGACAGAGGGATGCTGTATGGTGTAAAGCCCTCTGATTTTATTGAATTGAATTGAATTGAATGGAATGGAATGGAATGGAATGGAATGGAAAGTTTACAGATAATGGCCAGACAGTATTTAACATTGCCAAACAATTAAATCCTGTAGCTTTTATTGCTTTGGTATTGTCTTTTGCTAAATTTCTAAATTTGATTGACTCCAAAAGTGGCTGCAGTTTTTTTGAGACAGTTATAAAGGGAAGGTGGCATTCACCTACAAAATGTCACTCAAATGAACACATGCCAAATAGGATGACACTCTGAATGATCACAAAGACAGACAAACAGGCAGCAATGAAATACAAAAGAACTGTGAAGACACACACAAGAATTACAAAAAGTGTCAAAACAACTGCAAAGAGATACATAATAACTGTAAAACCACACAACCACAAGAAGACACAAAAAGACCATGGAATGATGCAAGGTAACTGCAAAGAGACATACAATAACAACAAAAGTGGCAAAGCAATTACAGAAACAAAGTGACCATAAAAAAGACACAAAATGAATTCAAACAGGGACAAAATTACCACAAAAAAGGTGTTTGTACGAGGGGCCATGTCTAATAATCCACCTATTCACACATGCAGTTTAAAATGATAACACTTTCAAAATAACCACTCAAAATCTGTGGCAATTTTTGAAAATGTGGGATCCTTAATTTCAAACAAAGTACAAAGTAACAAAAAACAAAAACTTTCAATTCTAGTCTACCATCAAACATATTAGATTTCACCAGCTTTAGCTACCTTACTAATTACCATAAGCCCTCTGAGTTGGTTGAACACTCTCTGGCTTTTTAATGTGTCCAGCTGGCTCTTAGGATACTACGCAAAAAGCTTTGAATTATGAAATTTGAATTATGCATTTGATGGCTATAAACATTATTATTATAATAAATGAGAAGGTAACAGCCAATAGGTCTCTAGAGAATGTCATCATCCTCACCAGCTTACGTAGAAAACATGGAAATAAAGGAGCAGTATTAACTACAATGTCTTAAAGTTAACATTGCTCAGGCTGTGATCAGATGTTTCACTGCCCTCCACACACTCAGTTTGGAAAAGGGGGGAGTTCTGCACTACCCAGTGATGCTAATGAAGTGCTAACTGTTGGCATGGAAGAAACAATAGGTCACAAGTGTGGGTAACTAGTTAGCTAGGTATGCTAACATTATTAGCAGGGTGTCAGGAGGGTGTCAATTTGAGCTCCTTAAACGTTGAGATGCAATGACGTGCCGTAACTAATTACTGTCCCTTTCCTCCCATGCAGCGCTGTAACAGCAATCCAAATACTGCACTGAGTTTGAAAGAGTGACTTAATGAGTTAGAGATACAGAAAGAGGAGAAACCACTGAAAACTGAGACCTGAGACCTCTGTCCCTGCTGCTGTCTACGGTTTACCTGTTCTCCGGCCTGTCTGTGGCATCGCATGGACACACCAACAAAACAACCCACATAAACACATATACACAAAAGCTGACAGAAAGCCAGACTCATGCTGGAGCAGTGTGTTTAATGGCAATGGAAATGCAGTCATTTAGCGGGGTTCCCCATGTTTTAAAAACCTGCACTAATGCACACGCTAAATCTGGTGGGAAAGAAGTATTAGTTATTGTGTTTTGGTGCCTCTATCTTTAAACCCTTTTCACAAAAAAAGTTCAGTCTGCTCTCATTACTGAGAGTTTCAAGGTCTACCGCGTTCATAGTGTCTCTGCATTGATATTGTATAGGAGTATGGTGGCACTTTTTACCTTGAAAAAGCACCAAAAAGCATCTAAACCAAAATCTTTACGTGTTCCAGCAGGTATATGATTCCAAATCTGGTGAAATTAACAACAACCAAGATTACATGATTCTCTGACATTAGCATATAGCTACATGTGGTAGTGTATGTAATGTCAACACCTGCAGTATTGCGTCTGGAGTGGATAATCATATGGAGAAATCTGTCATGAGCTGACATCAGCTTGTCTCGAAAGTAGAAAAAAACGTTGGAAAAGGGTATTCAGAACCATCTGAAGCCTGAGATTTGTGCTCACATAGATTACTTTTAAATATGTTTATGTCATTATTTGAAACTTTCACCACATTTAATATGAACATACACTGTAGCATTATAACCCTTTGCACACTTGGCATGTACAGGATTCCAAAACCTGGCAGACCTGCTTTGCCTTGTTATTGGTGCTAAGCTATGATTGGACAATCACAGACGGTCGATTCAGAACCATCCTGACTGTGCTGACCTTTATGGGGAACACACAGAACTAGAGGATCCAAAAGGAAGAAAGCTATTAGCTGTGCCGCACCATCCAATTTTATATAACCCCGCTCTGCCAAAAAAGCTTTCCTCTCTGTATCTGTTTTGTCTCCAACAAAACCTACCCACAACCAATGGTACAGTACTGAACAAGGGGTCACTCTGTCACAAACTTTTTGTAAGAACACGCAATTGAAACACTCTGTGCCAGTCTTGCTGCATTCAAGTCAAAGGGGATAGATAGTAGAGATGGAAAGATTCCTATGTTCATGACATGCACTTGCCTTAACGTCATCAGACAACCCTACACTGTTGTATGATTGCAGTGTGAGGGTTAAAAATAATGTGCATTGAAAATGTGGCTCTATGTTTGGCTTGGCAGACTTTTGGTAAAGTGAGGCATACATATTTGTTTGTCTTTTCAAGCGCTTAAACAAGCTTGATAAGCTCGAGGTTACAAAAATCTTAGATTCCCAGTTGCAATTACAACTTGGATGTTGGAAACTAGTATTTGTGGTAAATACCATATGGTCTAAACTAAGGATGGGTAGGAGTGCTCGATTTGGACGTGCATTGATATCGATTGATATTCATTGATTAATCACCACCTTACCTCCTTCATGTCAATGTAACTTTTTTTTTTTTTTTTACAATTTAGGTCAAACCACTAGTTTTTTGTCAGTTGACAGTTTTAATAGTGTCCCATCTTTTTCGAAATCGGGGTTGTATTTCATTGAAGAGCTGCCTGCAGTGTATTGCTTCACTCAGTACCTCCTCGCCCTGCAAAGAGGAAATTTATTACAAAGACTACTGCTGCAGGAGTGTGAGCTCTTCACCGGGGGAACAGTTGGTGAGAGTCCACCTGCACACATACACACAGTTTGACAGGGCTAACTGTTAGCATCACACGGCTAACCTTACCTAACTGTTATTAATGGGTTCAAGGACAGAGACAAGCCGTTTTGGAGTCTGTGTGAGTTTGTTGCAACCATGCAGCCAAGTTTGTTGGTATGGTGCCCGATGTATGCCTCTACTGCTGTGTAAGCTTGTGCTCACTGGGCAGATGTTGAGCTGACCAAGAGGAAAGGACTCCAGATTTCAGAGACAGTCCTTCAATGCTGCAATGCAACAGAAAGTTTGCTTATTTCTTATATTAACTTTGAATTAACAGTTTAATAGGCTAATTAAAGCCTGGTTTTTCTATGAGTAAATTTCAAATTTCTTGACATTGTTTTATGGTGTCTGCAAATTTACATTGCCATTATTACTTCAGATTTCTTCTTTTTTTTGCTAGTACTCAAATACAAGTAACAATTAAATGTGAGTATTTGAACATGAAAGTTAGCTAAAATGGCCATCCCTAGTATGAGCATAACCCTACAAAAAATGATCTCCAACATTTGTGTTCCTAATTGAACAAAAAGGGGACTATATGTGCGGCGTTACCTCACATCACCTGTCACCACTGCAGGGTTTCACAGGGGAGGAAAGAGAAGACTGAAGGGGAGTTTTGGACTAATGGATTTATGGAGATGAGCAGAGGTGCGAGGCACACACAGAGCTGCAGGAGATGGAGTCACAGAGGAGGTGAGCATGGAGTGGAGATTAGAGGTAAATGGAAGGCTAGTAGGGGCAGAGGGGGGGCTTGCAGTTACAGCAGCCCATAATTGTTCATCACGCCTGGGTCCCCAAAGAGTCACTGACTGTTCTAGTCCCGGGAGACTCGGAGATGTGCGTGTGGGTGTATTTGAGAGTAAGATATAACATTTGAAACTTAGGGACAGGTCAGAAAGTGAAAGAATGAATTTTTAACCGCGACTGGGTCACTGTGGATTTATTCTTTGAGTCTGTTTGTGTGTTTGTGTATTCTTTGAAATGCATATTGTGTCTCCTGTTTGTTTTCAGCATGTGTTTTCTTCAGTTCTTCACTAGAAGTGTGCAACGGCATGCATATTCTGAGTTTGTGGGAAACAAGAGAGTTTATATATGTGTCCGCATGAATGTGTCTGTCCTCATTTCCAGCCGAGCCGAGGTCAAAGGCTATGCTTGAGGGACCACAACAGCATTTCAAACTCAACACTGCTCCTTGAAAATGTTTAATTCAAGCAGCCGCACTGGCTCCCCTGAGACTCACTGCTGAGGGACTGACAGAGAAAGGACGGAAAAAATGAGTTCGGACAAATATCTTCTTTTTTTTTCGTTTTTCTCTCCTCTTATTCAGACAAACAGCCAGTTTTGTTTTGTTTTGTTTACCCAGAATATGAAGCCCATCCAAAATGGCTGCAGATTCTCTGGGCACAGAGCTACATCTCGGCTCATCTCCATCATGCCATCACTTCATTTTTTCAGCTGATTTTTTTTTTTTTTTTTTTTTAAGACCTGTATTTGTATTTTCTGTATAGAACAAGGTTCTTTTTTACCACTTAATAATAATAATCATAATCACAAATTTATTATTTATGTTTCAACACTAAAGGATCAAATGAAATGATGACATTGTTTGTTGTTGTTTCTTGAGGTCTGCCGAGGCAAGGTTCATTTATTCAAACCAATCAAAGTACGCTAGTTTTTACAAAAATATATCAAATTCAGCCGACACTGAAAAAAGCACACACACAACGGCCTACTTAGCATGGGCTACTTACTAATTTTCAGATATAATTTTAGGATTTATTTAAGCAATATCACAGGAGAGGAAGTGATGTTGTACTGTATATCATCACGGCTGTGATTCGGACGTAGGCACGAGGCTGCGGGCCCTGATGAAGGCCACAAGCCAAAATGCATTGGTCATGCAATAAAGTTGTTCTACATACAACAAGTGCTGTTGGACCAACTTTATAGAAAAGTTCACCACTCTCTTTTTCAACACCATTTAAAAATGCTGCTTTTTTTTTCAACAAAAAAATGTTACACTTGTGTTTCTCTCTCCACAAAACCATCTTTGGCCAAAACACAACCTGCAGTCACCAAAATGCAGAGCGCACATGAACCAGACCACAGCCAAGACTTTCTTTTTCCAGTTTGTTAACAGTTGTTATTTTAATCCTGCAAAACTGGGGCCGACAGCTACAGCTTTCACCTGCTGCTCGTTACTAATGTAAGATTTAATTAAAATCAGCAATCGCAATTTGAAAATTGCACCTTAAAAATTGCAGATGATTAATCTTTAAACATAACTCCCTTCACTTTATTCCCACACTCTCTCCCTCCATTTCTCCTCGTCTTTTTTCATTTTTCAAAAAATCTCTTTTTACTTCTTCTTATTTGATTTATTCCTTTATGTCAAATTTTTTTCTTAGTTTCGTTTTGCAGGACTGTGACAAAATGCAAATACACCTGAATGTATTTGATGCTTGTAATCTCTCCCTATAAGTCAAAATTCAGTTTATCCATTTGTGATTTATTCAGCTGCGTAAGGTTAAAGGTACATGTAGACAGCAGCTATAAAATGTATGTTATTGATTATTTTTAATTCTATATTTGGGCTGCATATTTTAATCTGACTCCACTACATAGATTCTATGAGTTACCTTACAGAAGTATAAAAAAATCAGTGAAATACATTATTATTATCTATATTCTAAAAAATAAAAGAATCCCTACCACATGTCTACCACTCCCAGCTGCTCTCTTCTTTGTCACAGTTCACCACTGTTCCTCTTCTCTTCCCTCCTCTTGCTCTCTTTGTCTCTTTGAAGGACAATGGTCAAATTGATTCTGTAAGGGAGGGTGTATGACAGTTTGCTTTGATATAATCCTCAGAGAGTGCACGTCTGCACATATAAGGGAGATGGCATGTTTGTGATGATGCCTTTGTGTGTGTGTGTGTGTATGTGTGTGTGTGTGTGTGTGTGTGTGTGTTTGCATCATAGGAGTCTCCGCAGACTCCCTGTGCTGCAGTCTGCCTGTGGTGATAAGCAGATGATGAAAGCCTGAGACCGTGTGTGTGTGTTTGCTACCTGCTGTGTGGTGTTGGAAGAGGGGAGAGGGTTGGAGACCATTGGTCCAAAGATGTCCAGTTCATCACCGATTGGTGCGGCACCACTCGAGCCCCTCCCACCACCTTCTGGAGCATCTGAGACAGAGAGAGAGAAAATCAGATTCACAGATGATTACCTAAAACTAAGAATCTGGCTTTTTAGGTCTTTTGAAAACATTTTTTAATCAACTAACAGCAAAGATTTCTCTCTGCATTTAAATTTAACATTTACCCAGTTGTTAAAGATCATGCAATATGACTGAAAGCTCCAGAAGAGCTATAAAATGTACCTCATGGTGAGGTTGTTTTCTCAGCATGCAGTATATTTAACCACGTATACAACATTTATATTATTTCATAACAACCCTGTTAAACCTGAGCACATTGGCTCAAATTCTTTTAAAAATACATGTAGAAAAGGCAAAAAGAAAAAAAGAAAATGACAAACCCAACAAGACATGACCAAAAGAAAATAGTTCAACACTAGTTAAAAGTTACGTGAAAATGACCCGAAATTAGCAA
This sequence comes from Plectropomus leopardus, assembly GCF_008729295.1. Taxonomy (NCBI): domain Eukaryota; kingdom Metazoa; phylum Chordata; class Actinopteri; order Perciformes; family Serranidae; genus Plectropomus; species Plectropomus leopardus. The sequence continues at coordinate 27,362,198 of NC_056477.1, read as the reverse complement.
AAACATAAGCAAAAAAAACATACATTACCTGAAAAAGTGCTAAATATAATCATAAATATGACTATAAAACATCAATAATAAATATATATATTTCTATAATCTATATTCACATGTATAATTACAGTGGTCATGAATATTGTTTTCTTGATAATTTTCTAATTATTCTTTTTTAAAGATTATTTTTTTATCTCTTTTTCTTGTCACCTTTTACTTTTTTTTTTTTTTTTTTGCAATTTGCAATTTGCAGGACATTTCATGCCAAGATGCTGGTTGCCCTTTTCCCCATGTTTTCAAAATGAATCAAACCAAAAGAAAACTGATCCAGGTTTCAAACGGTTAATTCAGTTACTTAAAAAAATCAGACCAAAAACAATTTGATTTAAAAGACTAAGACTAAGAAATAATGGCCAGACAAAAAGAGGGATTATTGAAGCCAGGAACACAGTAAAAAGTTATAGCACTGACACAAATAGGAATTAATCAGTCTGACCTTCACATACATATGCAATGGTATTTATAAGATTTAAGCTTGTGCAAAACGCCCCACACAACTCATTTTACAATTACCACGGTTGTTAATTGGAACATCCTCAAGAAAATTTCCGATGACTGCACTCCTTCAGAACTTCGCTTCACCCTGAAAATCATTTCATTTATGCGTCTCCTTTTGCCCTTGGAAAAATACTTACTTAATGAATGTATAATTGCAAATGACTCCGTGTCACAGAGCTGGTTTAGTTTGGGGTGTTTTTATTTAAGTTCTGTTGGAGTAACAAGAGTTGATTATTGCACAGCTCTAAAAAGGCACATTTGGTCTGTCAGGGAGCTAAAAAAGCTTCAAAATGCAGCCTTTTCACATCAGTTATTTTGAGATAAAGAGGCAGAAAGGGTGCAGGTGCAAGTAACAATGGCATTGATTACTGATGGCTGCATTCCATTCAGGTGAGCCAGTTCAGGAGACCTGGTATTGTGAGTGTTGACTATGTAGCATGGCTCCTCAAATGGAACGGAACCATCATTATAGTATTTTTGTGTTTCATGATAATAGGATTTATTATCCATATTAGCACACACAAATGAACAGAGCCATTTTTTTTATCACATAAATACATAATGACAGTGGACTGGTCGAATCTCTGATACACCATGTCTTCCAAATATTTGCATGTTGTATTTTTGAAACTTTAGTGTATATCACTGGAAACTGTCTGTCGATGTAACTGGATGTTTAACCTATAATTACAATCACTTGTGTGCTATTATTTACTCTCTTTTGTGTTCAGCTCTATGGCGCTAAAAAGAATGAAAACAAGGTCAAGAAAAAAAATGTAACCTTCTGCAAAATACTTTTATATCTGCTTTCTCTAAGAGAGTGTGATGAGAAAGAGTGATCAATATCAATCTCATGTCTGTGTGTTAAGTACAGGACTGGAGTCAGGATGTGGTTAGCTGTGAAGATTGGGAGCAGGGTGAAAGCGTTGCCTTAACTCAGACAGTCAGCCTTATTTGATGGTTTCTTTCCCAAGAAGACAAAGGAAATCTTTACCAGGCTGAGTCAAATTTAAAGCCTGGGTAAAGTAAAATCAACAACAGAGTTCCCGTTTTAAAGATGATTAGCATTTTTCTGTGCTCCGTCTCGAAATTTGGATTTTTTTGCAGGTCCATGAGCACAGCGCAAGCAAAATTCAGCAGTAGTTTGAGTCGCCGGCTACCTAATTTATCTTTTGATCTGGTCAGATCTGATCAAATCGATGGATGAGAGGAGAAACAGAGTGCAGTGTGGGTGAATGCAAACTTTTAGACACAGCACGATTAACAGTTTAGTTTTATTCACACTGCGTCTGGCGTTCTGCTGCTCAGTCTGTGACAACAGTACGCTAGGTACTCAAAGAGTGCGTGGCAATGAATAACCGCCGCCGCATACATTTCATAGCATTAGAACATTATTTGTGGTGGCAGATGTTTTTGTGGCAGCCCACCAATACTAAATGAATGTGTGAAAAACCCTGCATTTAAAAAGCTGGAATCTGTGAAGTTTTCCCCCTAAAAATGCTAAGATTGATTGATTACCGAATGTGTTGGCAATAAATTTAGTAGTTTAAAACGAATCCATTAATCGTTGCAGCTCTGGTGGTTAATATCACATTTTTCATTAGCATGACTAATTCAGAATACATATTCAGTTTTGCTTTACTTAGACTTAAAGCTTTGAGTTATCTCTGATGGTTTTTGTCTCTTATTTAGTCAGAACAAATGAGCCAAACTGAAATATGGCAGATCTTTAAGTTGTATAAACTGCAATATTGTTATGGAAAAAGTGTATTGCCCAGAGAGAGACCCTGTCCCATGGTGCTGAACAGGGAACCCCCCGGTACACAATGTACAGCAGTCTGAGAGAGAGAAAGAGAGAGTGATGGAGAGGCAGAATGGGGGAGGAGAGGCAGTGTGTGAAAGAGAAAAGAGAGTGAACCGTGTGTGTGTTTGTGTGTAAGAGCCAGCAGCAGAGGTCATTTATATAACCACAGTGATGAAACATCCATAATTTAGCCCTTTTAAAGTGTGAACAAGACTGAGCTCCTTCAACCAGACAGCAGGGTACAAGAAAAGCCATTTACTGCACGAAGGCCTGAAAGACCACTCAACATCCTTTTAAACCGCTCATTGAAACTAATTTTCAAAGAATTACTTTGATAGTGACATCTTCCATCCTAATAATTAAACTATTGATTTTTTGCCCTCTTTCCATCTTGTGATGCCTCCATGTCATTTATGAGCTCGGCTTTTGTTTTGATAGTTAAAGCCACTGTAAATTGCTGCTTAAAGGAATACAGCTTATTATAATTGTGATTATTGCTTTAGGGGGCTGAAGAGAATGACAGGTGCAAATCACATTGTTACATATTCAGACAGAGGAGAGAAAAATGGCATTGTATGTGCACCAATCACCCTGCTACCACTCTCACCCCCCCTCCCTCTCTTACCCGAAACTCATTCACCCATCGCCATGGAAATGAGCCGCAGGGAGAAAAGGGCCCATCATCATCATCACTGCCACGTCGGGCAATGGGCCCACCATCCTTTATTGTGGGATGGAGCCGCTTCTTGAGAACACTCTCCACTTCACCATGGAAACAAACCCATCGTTTAGGGAGGGGGTGTGTTTTGTAATCACCCCAGACCCCAAATTCTGAGTACATTCACATTCACATTCACACACACACACACACACACACACACGCACACGCACACACACACACACACACACACACAAATACACACACAAATACAGAGCTTCCCAGTATCCTCAATGAATACAGCGACCTCATTCAGCAGTGGGAGGCTGTCACATGAAGGACTTGACCACAGCATGAGGGGTAAAATATCTGACTCCATTAAGCCCTGCATTGATTCTAAAGCGATATTCTGATTAGATTTTACACACATACATGTGAAATTATCCCAGTCATCAAACTGGTGCTTTACAGGCTTTTTTCATGTTGTCAATACTACAATTAACTGGGCCTTTGAAGTATTTGGTGCAGCCATAAACCCAAAAGTAAGTTAATCTTACCCACTTTTTCCCAAAACACTCCAACCCCAAAGAGAGTGAGTGGGTCCAGAAAAAGGAACACAAGCCCAGTTGGTGACCATTATGAAGAGAGAAGTGAGGAAAATGGACACAAAATGACCTGTCAGTGGTAAAGTATGTGTGTTTACAGGTGATAAAGGAAGCAGGACACAATATGTGTGGTCTCCCAGAATAGGCAGTGGTATCAAATGGGGAATAGATAATGTAGTGGTTTATTTTGTGATGGTAATATTTTGATGCTTTGTACACATTTATGGATTTTTTAAGTGTGGCAGAAAAAATGCCTTCATTTGCACACTTTTGAGAGTTGAATAATTAGGTGAGAAGTGAGAGTTTCATACAAGTCAAGGCTGCACAAAGTGAGCGACAGAATGTGCCTGCAAAAGACTGTAATGATTAAAATGATTTATTTTTTCAAATTAAACATAAGTAAGTGACATTTTTTTTCCCTTAATCCTGTCAAGGGGTTTATCTGGCCATGTTTAAAGTCAGGCTGTTTTCGAACACTGTACCTATATATACTTACGAAAAGTAATGCACCAGAATGGATACCAATGAAACTGTAAAGGCTGTGACCACATGACCACTGATGGAAGTAAAAAGAGAAGTAAATTAAAGAAAACAAGGCAGACTGGGGTGGTGGATGAGTCAATCAAGTGCAGGACTTTCCTCCAGGAGACCAGTGTTTATGTCTCTTGTGAAGCCAAGTAAAGTTTTTTTTAGGTACTTTGACATATTATATACAATTCTACATTAAGTATGTTACATGATGACACCCAAACATGATTTTTTTCCAAAACCCAACCTCATAGGCAGGGGTGCTAATAAATGGGACGCTAATTCCTTAATAATATTATTTGTTGTTATACCATCATCTGAATGTCTGAACTATAGAAAAGAGTTGTTAAGTTCTTCTTTACCTTATTTTGGTTGATTAACCAGAAAACTTTTCTTCCCCAACACAAGAATTGTGACATTATCAAGTATGATGCTTGGTCATTGATCCTATATCAGTTTCTGCTAGTTTGCTGCACTTTTTTTTTTTTCAATTTTAGGTTTATCAAGCTTTTAGGTTTGCTTTGTTAATTTTCATGCAACAAAAGTACTAAAGTTTTAGAAAAAAGAATATGGTTTGGGTTCAGATTGGTACATTTGTACTTACATAAGATAATATGGCATATCTTTCATGACTATGTTGCATAGTTAAGACTCATAGTTGACATTTGCGGGACACGGGACACAAACAGCAGTCTCCTGGGTGAAAGTCATGTGCTTGTTTGACCCATTCTTCAACTTTGACCTCGTTTCTTGCTCTTTATAGCATGTCAGTTGCTCTGAGTAAATAATACCATACTATATACTATACTAATACTATTTAAAGAGCTGAGAGTGAGAATAGGTTGTCTACTCAGCCAACATGTGATCAGGAGTGAAAGTGATACAGCCTTGTTTTACCCCTGTCTTCTCTCCACCAGCACTCTGTGACTCTGTGTTCACTTGTGATGCAGCTAAAACTTACAATTTAAATTCTTCTTACTAATATATTTTTGTCAGACAACTGAATTAATAAGAGTTGACTGATTGTTATTCATAAAGACTGCCTGTTAGCAAGGCTGACAGTAACTCTCATTATTGCCACGAGAAATTGGTCAAATCAATATTTTAAGATTCTCGCTCTCCTATGACAAAAAATGGCAGCTTAAACGTGCCTTGTAGAGTTTTTAACCAAAATAAGCACTATGGAGCAATTTCATTATGCCTGTACCTTTTTTATTAGTATTCTGCACATCCACAAGGACGGACTTGCATGCACAAGCACTTGATACAAATTGCAGCTGGCGTTTTTAAACTGTTCTAGTGTCGGTAATGTGCCAAGAAATATAGCAATGTACCAACAAACAAGCCTGCAAGCAATAACAAATAGATGCAAACAATGCATGATAAAAATATTTTTAAATAATTGGCTTTCCAAGCCCTCTTTGAGTCTTAGCATGTCATCATCATTGTTTTAGAGGACCCAGCTATGTCTATCTTTGCTTAAATTTCTATTTTTTGTGTCTTTTTGGAGTAGAAAAAGCCAGCAGCAGTTTGAAAAATAACTTATAAGTTAGATGATGCATTTAGACTGTATAATTTATGCATTTAGAATACAATTTCTGCTTCTCAAAATGAACAATATTACTTTCCTGGAGGTAAATCTGGGACCGAAACGAGGACAGTGGCTGGAGGAGACAACATGGAGGAAGAATCCTGTTTATTTACGTTGCATGCAAGTGTCAATTCAGTGTGAAAGACGGAGGTAGAAGTAAAGGGGATGTAGATTCAGAAAAAAACTAAAACTAACAGACAGCTGCTCCATCAATAAAATTTTTTGAAATTGATTCAGTGGCTCCTGAAGAGATCTATTTTTGGCAGGACGGAACATCTCTGAGGCAGCATTTATCATTGTGGGATGCCAAAGCTATCCAACAAAATCTGAAATAAATACATAAATATGTCTTAAAGTTGCTGTGGTCAAAAAGAAGTCCTCGTTTATGATATTTAATTAAAAGTGGCATTGGCATTATTGTTTGGCAAACCAAGTAGAAAAATGTAGATTGAGTAAAAAATGCTTATCTGGCTGGTCTCAAAATATTGTTTGTGTTTTCATTCCAGCACAGCCGCCAAACTGAATTAAATGGAACAGGGGAATTGACAGAAACACACACACACACACACACACACACACACACACATACACAAACACACACACACACACACACACACATACACAAACACACACACACACACACACACACACAGACACACAAAAGCAAAAGCAGAGAGTGTGTGTTTGACTGCTGCAGATAAAGGTAAGCAGAGATACGAAGGGATGGATGGAGGAGCGGGTGGATGTGTGAGTGCTGAAGGCACACTGCCATGTATTTGACTTATTGATTATGTGTGAAATCTCATCCACTCGACATGGCTGCAAGGTGTGTAGCATTGGTTATTTATAGCGGGGCGTCCACACTCACTCTTCCATGGTGCGGTTGGGAATGTTTTATCAATTCTGTATCCAGCTTTTTGGTGTTGTTGTTTTGTTGTTTTCTGTGCAGCTTACCCTAAGCTAAGTCTAATACAATTCGACCATGTATTGGGAAAACACATGGTGACTGCATATTACAGATTTATGATGAAAAAAAAACCTGACCCAACCCTGACTTTTTTCTGCTGTGTTTTTGCTGTTTGGGGCTGAGGTTGACAAGCAGGGAGCACAATGTCCTGCTGGTTAACGGGCCAAGACACATACGGCGTACTCAAAATGTCACAGGTTTGAATCCAGCTTGTGACCTTTGTTGAATGTCATATCCTTGGTGCATTCAATACATCCAGCTAGTCTGCTGCTGTGCTCTGCATTTACGCACAAATGCCATTAAAATACATGCATGTGGGAGATTAAGAACACATAATCAGTCATACCTCTAAACTGACAGCTACACTTCTGCAAAAGTGGAAATAAATACTGCCGATCAGTTGCTGCTTTATTTTGAAATTGTTTTGCACCATGCAGATTTAGATGGTTTGAAAGACTCTGCTGTAGGTGAAGGGGGGTTCAGCTATTTCCAGAAATTCTGGCTGATTAGACGCCTGGGTGACACTGTATGGGGCTACTACTAGAGAGAGTACTGTATACTGAGGTCACCAATCTTCATATATTGATAATAATCATAGACGTTACAATACTACCCCTTTTCCAACAAAAACAAGCAGATTGTGTGCTTTATGTCGGTGTCCTCCACATACTCTCACAATATCCCATTGGTTAGATGTTCATACTGATGCTGTTAGCATGGAACTTACAATGGCTAGGATGCATGGTGTGTCAATGTGTGAGTGCACCATTGTTGTCTATGAACTACATTAAGAGCCCTATCTAACACACAGCACTTTGCAACTTTCACTGCTAGTTTCAAGTTGACACAGTTGTCATTTGCACACCCAGCCTCCACATTGTCTATGTAGCAAATGTAGTTGCACCATCTGTGCACCCATTGGGGTGTAGGTCTTAAAATGAGGTGAGATCATCATAGGGCTGGGCGATATAGAAAAAGGTCTCACGATCATTTTTTTCATGTTAGTTGATATCAATATATATCACAATATACATCAAATCACTATTTTTGTCAAGTTTTAAGGTTCCCTTTTACTCCTAAGTGAGATATGAAGATATCATATCACAATTAATTGAAAATTTTATTTCCATTACGATTAATGAACGTTTATTTTGCTTTTTGCTTCTTTTTTTGTGGTTTGTTTTTTGCCCTCATGGTTCACTGACACAGTTTCATTTGACCAAGGTTTGTTGGAGTGTAATAAACCTATGATTTATTATTATTTATTAAACTTTCCAGCATTATATAAAAATTAAAAGCTCCATCTTAAACAAATTTCAGGTAAATTTAAGCACATTGTGCTGATTATAGGCCAACCTCTCCTGACTGCAGGACTCTGACTACAACTTCTGTGAATCTTCTGTGAAACTTCTGTGCTATTTATCATTTTACTCAGAAAAAAACAGCTTTTGAGTAGGTCTACTTCTCCAATAGCTGCCAACAGCCTGCCAACATTCCCAGTTAGAGAAAGGGTGAAAATAAGGTCATTTGCCTGTGGCCTCAGACCCCCAAAACATCACATCTACCCCTGGTAATAATAATAAGAGCTCAGCGCGAGCAATGCGTCCTGCTGTTTCTTAGTAATTTATCCAAAGTCTGCTTAAACCTGAAACTCACACAAAGTAGTCTGTAGATGGCACTTTCCACCAAATTTGGCTGTTTCAGACACTTTGGTCAGACCGTCAGCTATTTGATCCGCGATAATGAAACACTGTGGAAGCTCATACGACTCAGTTGTCAAACACCCAGCTGTATTCTAGGGTCAAAGTCGTTCACTGCATTTGGTTCGCCGCGGCGCTATTCTTATTATTAAAACATGGCTGGAATGCGTTCTATGGACATTCTATCGACTATGTCTCATATTTTAATCGAGGAAATGTTATTTTATGATGGATATCATTATCGTTTTATTGCCCTGCCCTAGGTCAACATTGTTGGGATACTGCTATTTTGAGGCAGCAGTAAGCAATTGCATTATTAACCACTAACAACCCGATCTAAAGTTAATGGCACTGTGTTTTCCTGCTATCTAATGGGAACATTATTCGGATGGTCAGATGCTCCTACATAGATTGATTCACAAAAAAATGCGTTAAGTCTGCCTGTTTAAAACACAGGAACATGGGTTTGGGTTGTGAATAATGAAATAACACATCACTAATGAGGAAAATATTAATGACTACATTCTCTAAAATGTGAACATAGCAGAGATCAGAACAGAGCTGCTGTTTGCCTCCCAGTTAAGAGAGACACTGCGTGTTTACACACGAGGAGCAGCGTAACTTTATTGATTATTTCAGAAGCTAAAAGTTTAGCTCTGTTTCCTCTGTCAAGTTAATAACTACTATTTTTTTTGTTTTTCTGCTGTAATGATTACTGTAAATAATACTTTTCTATGCATTTCATTTATAAAATTAACTGTTATTGCCAAACTTCCCCAAATAACTAAATTCTTCACTTCCCCTGTTCCCTGGAATACACATTAAATCATAATTTGATAGTCTAGTAAATGACTGGACTGCTGGGATAATTTAACTACAGTCTGCTCAGTCTGTGTCAGACATGGCGGCTTGAAGCCAGATGGTATAATAAGTCATCAAAGTGTCACAAAGGGTCTCTGTACATGACTCAAATAAATCCTGACAGCATTAAAGTTTCACCTTATAATGTTTATAATGTATAATTATTTCAGCTGCAATTATCACAAAAGTCTAAAGATTCTATTTCACCACCCAGGATAATTGGTTTAATCTGACACATTAGCCACTCATGTGAATGCTGTTTGACAAGTGATTATATTTTCCCGGGGTTATTATATTCTAGTTGGTAGAAGGTTGGTGATGTCTTACCCAGGCCCAGCAGGTCCACAGCCGGCTCTGTGCTTTCCTTGGAAGTGGCTTTACTCTCTGACTGCTGAAAAAGACAAAAAAAGGGAAAGGTAAAAAAAATTACGAGTATAATGGCTAATTTGCCACAGCTTCTGTGTTCTCAGTTTTACAGTACTGAAATACTGTGCCACTATTTGACCAGTCGATTTAATTTTGATACAGAAAACTAATACTGACCTCTATTAAAAAATGGTATATTAGATAGTCAATGTCAGCCACTGGCCAACAGCTACAAATCCATTTCCAATGCAGATTTCATTTATAATGATTAGATTTTTTAAAATGATTGCCTTTTTATGCAGGTCACAGGATATGCCATGCAATTTCAAACAAGTCAAACAAAGTTTAGGGTGACAAAGGTGATCTAAAGATTAAGAAAATTCCATTACCCTGATTTTAATGCAGTGTTTTCTTTTTAAGGGAGTTTTAAATCCGTAGTGAAACTATGTTGCATTGTTTTGAGCAGGTTTGTCACCACAAGATTCAATACCAGAAATGTAATAGGTCATACCCAGCTAGCAGGGAACGTTCCCAAAACATTGGCTAACATTTCCTACAAGTTGCAATAATGTTTTTAAGAAAACATTTTAATGTAATGTTCAAAGAATGTTCTTAGGATGTTTACCATTTCAAATAATGTTCCTACAAGATTAAATGCTGACTAAGACATGACGTTTTAACTGGAACATTCTGAGGATGTTTTGGTGATGCTGAGAGGTGACAGAGCATTGAATGTTCTTTTATAAAACATTTCCACAACGTTACATGAAAACAAAGGAAGAATGTTTTCAAAGCAACTATCAGAACATATTACTGTGGACTGAGATTACAGGCCTTTTTTTGGGGGGGGGGTGAAAATGCAATATGATGTGATATATTAACGAGTAAAACATTTTTTATATTTATAGAGAATGTTACCCGAAGTATAAGAAAAATGTTCTGGGAACATATATAAAACTTGCCACTGAAAACATTACTAAAACATTCAGTGGTTGCATTTCAATGTTCTCATAACATTTTTAGAACCAAAAATTGCTAGCTGGGATAAAAATACCAGTGTAATTCCATATTTCCTGATACCCAATTTGATACCACAATAAAAAACAACAAAAAAGAAAATCAAATTTACCTAAATATATACATCTTTATTGAAAAATTTAAATGTAATCTAATTTCAATTTTACTATTCATCCCTGATGATCCACCTTGAAAGCAAAGTCTGTTGTGGGTTAATGAGATTAAGTGAGCTCCTGGCAATGACAGACAGAAGAAAGTGTAAGGAAGTAGCAAGTAAGAGTATCCCCTCTAAATGACTTCTTTAAGAAAAGAAAATTAATAAGCCAACAGGAAAAAAAAAACAATATTGATAATCACCTAATCTTTAAAGACATTTATCAAATAAAAATACCAAATATTTGCTGGTTACAAATTTCAGCTGTTTGTCAGTGTTATACTGCCAGGCAATATTGTTTCTGATAAGCAATCATGTTAATTGAGATTTTAAATTGAAAGCAAATTAGGAGAGCAGAATGAGGAGGGGTTAGCAGGGCAGAAGCAGGAGGGAAACGAGAGGAAAAACAAATCGTGGGAAAGAGAAAGAGGGAAAGATGAAAAGTCAAAGGGTAGGAGAATGAGACAGGAGGATGAAGAGGGGAGGATGGGGCAAGATAGAGATGGAGAGAGATTGGAGAGATAAATGTAGTGAGGGAGAGAGAGTATAAAAGGTTAGCACGTGGGCCAGGAGAGATCTACAACACTGGTAACAAACCCAATTTCCCCCCAACAAAAGATCGATGGACCACATTAAATTCAATGTCGTTCCAATCCGAGGCAATGAAAACAATTACCGTGTCCACGCCTAATCAAGAATGCATTGGCTGCGAATTGATGTGTGTTGGGACTGCAGCAAAGCTCGAGCAGAGGCGGCATGAAACGCAGCAGGAAGGTCGTTTGTGTGCAGCGGCAAGAAGGTTGGTTAGTGCAGTGGATTGACAGGACTGGTTATGGTCTAAATAGGGTTAGTAGCAAACTGATTTCCTGGGATATTGTGGATTTTAGTACAATCCAACTACAAAAAGATTCCTTGCTTACCAAGCTACATATTTAATCCATTTCATTTTCAACAATGTTATTTCGGTCAGAAGGCAGGTTTCCATTAACCCTCAAATTGTGCAAATTGAAATTCCAAATCTAAAATAACCCTAATGGAAACAAAAACTTGAGCAAAACATTTAGAAGTTTTGAAACCACAATTCCCCTGTGAAATTGTGTACTATCACCTCCCAGAAATCCCTCACGCGTGGCCGCTCCCTACATAACTTTCGATTGTAAATAATGACGGCTAGTGTGGTGGCTGCTATAGAAATAAACCAGCTAATGTTCCATCCATCACCATGCTTCTTGGCATGTTATTGCCAGAGGAGAAGTCACAAAACATTGCAAGAGAAGTTGCATAACATCCCTCAGCGGAAACACAGTCATCTTAAAATTGTGCTTCATGTCCATTCTGAAAATATTGCTATAAGTTTTGTGAAAATCTGTGATGGAAATCCACTTACAGACACTAATGTCAAGGGACTGACCATTAATAGCGAATGGTTAAAGTTAGATTTTGAAAAAAATGCTGTTATTTAAGAAAACTTAAAGAGAATTTTTGCAAGGAAAACTAATCCTTTTACTCTTACTTGAACAATAGATCTCAGTTAAATCAACAAAACCAAAAGCCTAGCACTATGGGTGGGCAGCATATTAATATCATCATTGGAGATGAGATATAATCTTAGTTTTTTGATTTTTTAATATTGCAAGTGTTGTTTTTTCATGGTTTTAAAGGCTGCGTTACAATAAAGTGATGGAAATTTCAGGATTTACTGGACTGTTAGGTGCTCTAATATTTGCCTTTACCCACTTGGTCATTATGTCCACATTACTGGTAATTATGTATCAAAAGTCTCATTGTGTAATAATTTCTGAAAGCACCAATAGTTAACCCTTTAATATCATTATAATATCTGTTAAAAATATTGTGATATTGTATTTTCCCCATATTCCCCAGCCCTATCTACCACATGAGGAGGTTGGATTTGTGCAGGAAAAGTATGGATACGAGTGGATATTACTAGTCAGCTGGCCACACAGCTAATAAATGAAGTGTGAATGATGTAACTGATGCCAATCAGCTTATACAAGCACAATTTTGGTTTTCTGCTCTAACTGATGCAAAGCTCCATATTAAGTAGCATTGCTCCATTCAAAGGCAGCATCACATTCCAAATTTTGGCTTCTCATTTGGTGGGTCGCCTTACTTAAACAGTTGCTGTTAAACCTTTGAGAAATTAACCTTTGCAGCACTGCTTCCGCAGCAATGGTTTGTGTCATGTGATGGTCTTCAGTTTTGGTTGATAGATTTTGTTCTTACTGACAAGAATGAAATTTCATAGGGATCCACTGATTGATGTGTTTCTCTCTAAATACCTCTACCAATGCCTCAGGATTTCTTGCAAAACCTAAGTATCTATTTAATACCAATGATCTTTTGTTTCTCAAATTTATAATCTCTGAACCTCACTAAGTGGTTTTCTTGGATTTAATTTTTTGTTGAGTGACATGAGACCAGGGGTTGCTGCGAACAGGGCCGGATAAGGTTTAGGGCTGCACCTAACTATTATTTTTTTTTCCATTAATCTATTGATTATTTGTTCGATTAATCGATTAATCTATCGATTTTTTTATGATTGATCTAACTATTATTTTTTTATTACTCTATTAATATATACAGTCTGATATAAAGTCTCTCCAAAATAAAATAATGCAAGAGCTTGTTCCGCTCAAGGAAAAGGAATGTAGTGCAGTCTACATTTTGCAATCCAAAAGCAAAATAAATAAAACAATGTAAAATTCAAGTCACTCAACAAAACAGTTTCTCTTTGTTACAGTAACAAACTTCAAATCTAGCAGTCCAACAAAACATCTTACAGTAAAATTAGTGCAATTTAAATAACGCTATAACATTTCTCTAACAGAAATAATTATAAATAGTACATTCTCCCTGCAATAGTCCAGCCTGGGCCTTAAGGCATACCGCTGTCTGCTGATATGAGTGCTGAATTTTAATTTTTATAAGCACATATTGCACTCATTTATGAAGTTATACAAGCTCCTGCAGCTGACAACCCCATCCTGTATATGTTTCAAAATAAAATGCATTGTATCAGCAACTGATGGCATTCTGTCAGATAGCTTTTGTTTTGAAAGGGAAGCAAGGAAGTTGAGGTAAAACAAACATCTTTGTATTTCCTCATCTCTGTCACAGAGAGAGACTTAAACTGCAGTATAAAGTGATATAGAGTCTACAAACGCGAGAGTCGCTTAAAAAAACGGTGATGCACCGTTTCTCTAGATGTGCTGCAGCTGACACGCAGCTCAGACGCGCCTGATGAGCGCTGCTCAGGCGAGCAGTGTGCGTGCTGTGTGAAATGGTGCGACGATTACGTCGACGCGTCACCCCAGCTCTAGTAAGGTTTAAAAATTGCAATAACAGTGCCATTTCCATTGCCCTTAAAGTGATACCAATACCAAAAAAGTACTTCATTTAATACAGTTTTTTTCTACTTCAGTCAATAACCATCATGTAAACAGAAGCATTCAGGTGTGTAAAACACAATCAAATACCTCAGCTGTGTAGTTACAGCCGCACTTTCTATCATTTTAGAGCATCTTGGCACACTGACCCTCCAACTTTGTCAAATACACCCCACTCAAATCCAGCACAGTAAAGACTGTTTGGTTTGAAGCTGCTGCTTTAGTAGGCCAATCACACGCATTAAATCGAAAGATGCTTGCAGTGACTGGCTCAAGCAAAACCATACAATCAGTCATTTTTTCTAGATCTGGTTACAAAACTTCTGGGGAAGTTTTAATAATTGGTACTGGATTATTGCAGTTGGTACCTTAAAGGTATCATGTTCCTATACTAAGCCCTTGCTGTGGTTATAAAAACTAAGGCTCCGACCCAACACAGTTAATTGAAATGTAAAGATAGAGAAAACAGTGAATATTATAATAACAGTGATAAAAAAAAAAACTACAGTCAGTCACCTTAGGCCTAAGATTTGGGGAAAAGTATTATAATTGATAGTTTCTATATCTAAAAATCTTAGAGTGAAAATATTCATTATTATTACAAGCACAATTCTCTAACAGACGTACTTTATGTGTTATTATCAGTCAGAGTCAGACTAGTCAAACCACAATACAAGGTTCTTTTCAGAAAAGCCCACACCTCCATTAACTGTATTTGCAGGAAGGAAGCAACAAGGCAAACATTTTTTCTTATGCCTGTCCGTTTGATTCCCGACATTTCAGACCATGCACAGTGTTACAAAATTGAGATTACATAGCCTTTCAATGCTTCATCCCACACAGCTGCTGTGAGACACAGAAGAAAGAAATAAGAAAATACAAAATGTCACTCCGCAAAAAAAGCTTAAATTCCCCGCTGTATGTTCCCAAGGATTTGGATAGACATGCTGCCAATATTCCTCTACAAATGCTGGCAGACAAGATGGGCTTTCCATTAGTTATCCGGGATGACACCAAGTGATGCAACTGACAGACGGCGAGCGACAGACTGATTGGGTGTCAGGGTCAGTTGTGTCTGAAGACAGAGAAAGTTAAATTGGAAGGGAGGCCAGCAATCGATAAACACCCCCCCCCCCGCCTCTTCAGGTGAATAGAGTCTTCGACAATGAGGGTGACGCCAGTGTGAATGAAAACCACTGAGTAAACCAAACCCTTTGATGACTGCTGTCACATCAGATTGCTGTCAAATACACACCAGACAAAGCGTTCAGCTGACAGCTGTGACGCTGGACCTCACAGTAGGGACAAAGTCTGATGCAAGTTCGTCCCAATTGTGTCGCAGCCGAGACACATGGGTGACCATGAGGAACTGTCAAGTCCCTTCTATTGTCTTTTACCAGGCAAGGTTCATAGCGGATATTTCATTAGTACAACAATGTAAACATGAATTGATTCCAGTAGTGGGCTTTTTTTTCCTTTGTTTTAAGCTCCTGTCAATAAAACTCAACATTTTCTGCCAATGGATGATGCCATCGTCTATCGCCAATGGCTGTAAGTCTCCGACTATTTAGCCTGATATTGTGATTTAAAAACTCCCGCCCATCCTGTCCACATCAACACAGGGGCCTAGGTGGGTTTGTAAAGGTTATTAGATGTGCTAAGTGATACCTCAGCAACAAAGTTTTCCGCCACATTCGTAAAGATATTACACTGAAACTGATCAATATCAACGCTGACTACTGTTGTCAACACTAACATAACAGGGTCCCCACATTAATTTGGCACCTGCCACAATTAAAACATCTGCCACCACAAACAGAGTTTCTATCTTTTGAGCTGGACCGTTCATTGGGATTGCTGTTGAACTATATATTTAACAATCAGTTTTGCATTGCAAGTCTCAGAGTGCAGAGCACACTCTCTGCAGAGACTGAGCAGCAGACCATCAGGCATATTGAAAGTGAAACTTAACCATTTGTTTTACTGGGTCTAAAAGTTTGCATTCACTTACAAAGGGCTGCTCCTCTCATGCACTGATCTGATCTTATCAGTTCCTGCTGCTTAGGAAAAGAACTCAGTGTTCAGTCGTTTAGACATACTGAGGTGGTGGTGCCTCAGGAGTTAGAGTGGGTTGTCCGTTAATCACAGGATTTGTGGTTCAATCCTAAACTCCTGCTGTCCATGTGTTAAAGTGTCCTTGAGCAAAACACCGAACCCCACATTTCTTCTGATGGGCTCCTCCACTATCAGTAGGTGAAAAGGTGAATAATAGGCAAATTGTAAAGGGCTATATCCATTAAGGTGGTAAAAAATCAGTCCATTATCCATTTTCATAACACTTCCTGCAGAGACGTTTCACAGTAAAAGCCTTCCAGCAGTTCTAATTGCATAATCCTGAGGTCAAGAATAAATTTTCAAGCATAAATGAGAACAGTATTTCTGTTAAAAAAAAGAAATTAAGTAACTGAGTATCATAGTGCCGAATTCACAAAGAGCACCATTATCTGCATATCTTTTCTTTTATTTTACAGTTATTATTAGTGACAGTGAGATATTATTGATTCCTGTCTACCTTTTCTTAACCATACAAGGTTATATGGATAGTTGATCAGTCAAGATTTCTAACATCGCTATGATATTCAAGGTGACAACGGCTCAGCACCTACTGTTGCAGAAATGATTTCAAGTCATTTTACAATATTTTTTTCAGTTATGTCACGACCAGCATGGAAACAAACGCCAAGGGACCCATGAGGCAAAGACTTAATCAAGATTGGGGAGCAGGCTGCCAGAAATGGTAATACTGCATAAATATTCATTAGGTACATGAAACTGGACCTAAGATCCCTCGGGTACCTGTGGCTTCCTAATTACATCAAAGCATGAGATAATACTATTATAAAAAGTGCTTGATGAGACGATAAGCAGCACTTTGGAAGCAGGCGCCAGCTTGTGTATCTGGCATTTATGCTTCTGCATGCAGCTTATATTAAGTGGACAGGACAGTCTGTCAGCTTGAAAAGAAAACAGCCCACCGAAACATGCACACAGCACCATGACATTCAGATTTTGTAGATTTCTACCACCTTCAGCACCTGCACAACAAAAGGTCAAAAAATGTGGAATGAAGGGAAAAGGAAGGTGTTGAATGACAATACAATAATGAGCAAATAATGTGGTTTTCATGCCAATACTCAAAGGGCAGGTTTCTCAGACAGGAATTACTCTGAGCCAAGTCTGAAAAGAAGGTTGATTTCCAATAGATGTCCTCCATGAATATAACATAAAACACAAACTTCAATACATCGCTTCCTGCTTATATTGACCTCCAGCTGTTTAAAGAACACAGCTCGAAAAGATTGTATATCTTATAAAGCATTAAATGGATTGGCTGCAATCTAAACCTACTAAGCCCCAACATACAATGTTGCACACTTAGCTCAGCAGAGCTCTTCTTGCAATTCCTAAGACAAGGTTTGCTGTTAAAGGTGTATTTGCTGCCATAGCAACTATAGTGGCTATTTTAATGCTCAAGTGCCTAGGCCACTTAGTCTTAATGGTATCCCATTTTTAACTGATGTTTGACATCCTCTTCTTTGTTAAAACCCAAAGTACTCACATGAGGCAGGAAAAACCAGAATGAAATTATACTACAGTTACCAAGATAAGTGGAACTACCGCCTTTTAGTTGAATGCCTCCATGCACGTAGAGTTTACATGCACATCTGTGAAAACACTGAACACAGAAGATCTGAAACAGTCAGCACAATTTTAAGGTAGACACCCAAGGTTATTGTCCCAATTCAATATCTGACAAAATGTCTTCCCATCTGTTCCTGAGATATGACCTTAAATAATGTCCAGTCAAAGCCAATCTTTCACCTTTATGATATAAAATGCCATCACATCATCACCATATCCTATTAGACATCTGATATTTCTGTAAAATCTTTCATGACGAATTCTCGAGTAATGGCCAGAAACTTGTTTTGTAAGGTCACGGGTGCCTTGACCTTTTTCTTGACTACCAAATTTGAATCAGTTCATTGTTGAGTCCAAGTGGGCTTTGAGTCCAAGTGCCAAATTAGGAGAATTCCATCAAGGTGTTCTTGAGATATACTGTTCACAAGATAGCAATGAATGTAAGGTCACAGTGACCTTTGACCACCAAATCTAATCAATTCATTGTTGAGTCCACGTGGATGTTTGTGCCAAATTCTTGAGATGTTGCATTAATGAAAAGGGGGTGGATGGACGGCAGGAACGATGGACAAACGGGTTAACCCAAAAACATAATTCCTCCAGCCACGACTATCACCGCTGTGAAGGCACAAAGGCCGAAACAAAACAAACCCCTTCCCACAGCGGCATCAATGTGGCCCAGTGGTAACTGTGCAATCATCTAGAAAGCCCATTGCAAGTTTGACATTGGCTCTATGAAGTATTGGTCACAATTTGTTTCAAACTGTAAAATATTACTTTTGAGAATTGTCTGAGTGTGTGATGAATGCCAAGACAATCATCATAAGGCTATAGTGTAAATAGAAACAAAAATGTAGCAGCAAAGACTTTATCGGACCTTGCAAAGCCTTTGTAATCTGCGTCATTTCATGCCGTACTGATTTGGTCCTAAATTTTTTTAAAAGTTTGCGTAGGCTGTCTTTTGTGGCAGAAGCACTTAATCAGCCATAGCCATGTCTCACAGTGTGGTGTCGTAAAACCACATTGGATTGAAAACCAGAGATGTCACCACATTTCTCTCACAGCTGTCAGGTCTAATTTGAGACAGCCTAAAATTGCACAGTCTTGGGGCTTTAAGATGTGTACCATCTGTCATAGCGTATCTGGTATGGGCACCTTTGTTGCATGACACCCCCTCTGTGCCGCTACATTTCATAGCTTTCTCTACTGTGTGCTATCAAGTAAATGCAAAATACCCAAAATATCCAAAAAGAACTTAAAACAGTGCAAAAATTAAATGAACATTTTGAATATTGGAACAAAACCCAAGCTTCAGTCCAAAACTATTTGTATTGAATTTCAAAACTAGTATCATTCGAACTCTGGGGAGCACTGAATCACCGACTACCACAGCATGAATGATGAAACCTGGATCGCACAAAACTTGGACACACATATACCAAAAGCACATCTGCAGCCCTGCAGAGAGAAGCTGGCGACCTACTGAGACTATACTCAGCCTTACGCAACACCGAATCCCTCCGTCCTCCTTCACATGTACAAGGCAGATGAAACAAATGTCTTATCCGCTGAGGAGAGGCAGAGCGAGGTGATGGAACAAACAAAGAGCAAACAACACTAAAATAGGGAGAGGAAAAACAAATAGAGTGGAAGGAGACAAGGCGGAGATGAGGGCTGCAAATTGGTTAGCGGCGAGAGTAAGAGTGAGGGAGGGGAGGACAAATACAAGAAGGACAGGAAATAGAGGACAAATAAGAGAATGAGGAAGAATAAATATGAGGATGATTGAGGGAGACATTAGATAGACAGCTGCAGACAGTGCTGCTAACAAGCATGAAGGAAAGGTAGCACTAAGAGCTGCAGCAGTGCTGCTACAACTACAGTACTGTACTAACAACGGACTGTAACTGGGCAACATTTTTTGCTGACAATTGATATCAAACGAAAGCCAGATACTTTATCATATTCAGTTGCTGTGAGATGTAAATTCACCACTTCTAAGCAGCGGGTCTCTCTTTCTCTGTGCCGCTGTCTGCATGTCTGCATCTCTATGTACCAAAGAGTAGCATGATGGCCAAGAGCACTCACTCTGCAGCAAAATCTGTGGACCAAAATGTCCCAAAAAGCACACTGCACAGAAAAAAAACATATTGACTTGGAGCAGTCTCAGTTGGCTGAGGGTCTCCGACTGATGATTCCAATCCCCGACCTTCAAGGGCTAAATAAATGCTAAAGGCTAAATAAATGCAATTTAATGTCAAAGCAATAGTAGTCCTCTACTGTGAAACCAACTGTGTTCACAGTGCCATTCATGGTGAGATGACATTACCAGCCTTAACATACCGTAACCAAGTGGCAACCTCCAGGGATGAGAAATGAAGCCAATACAAAAGTGCCAAAAAACTGCAGTTCACTGAATGGCTACTTGAGGCTGCCTCCAGAAGTGACTCAATCCCCTTAGACCCCCATGTTAAAATACCAAAATTTACTGCAGAAATTATCATGTTTATAGCCTGGAACATAAGACGGTTTTGGTCTCTTGCTAATTCCCCTTATTGTGACAACTGAACATGGTTGAATTTTTCTATAACTCACCCATTTACATTTTATTAAGGCCCAAAATTGTGAATCTTTAAGGGCGGGGCTGCTTAAGTGACAGGCTGTCTGCAATATGTCACTACAGTCTGTGAGTTAGATCCATTCCTCAGTCATCCACTACTTCACCTTCTCAACTAAATGTGATCAATTCTGGCTCAAAAAAATTAAGATTACAATGGCCAAAATGCCAAACAAATGCCAAAGGCTTTAAGCATGAGTCCATAAACCAATGGGTGATGTCACAGTGCTTAACTTGTTGATAAGGCCTGTATCTGTTCCTCACTCCAGTAATCCTACAGCACAGCAACTGTTGCATGCATTACTCAAACATAAGAACTGTCTGCAACAATGTAATAAAATGAAAAAGCCTCAAAAGGTGAATTAATGTACCCACTTACAATGAACCCTTTGAAACATGGAGTGGCATCACTTTTCTTGTGCTGCTTTTAGACACTTTTCACAAATATTTAAACCTTTGAACTCTCAGCATTTTTTGTGATTTCTTTCAAAAAAAGAAAAGGGAAAAAAAGCAATGAGCAAATTGGTAAGAAATGTTCCACAAATTGCAAGAAATTAGTAAATTTATAGAATTATTTTTAAAAAAAGCCAGGGAAATATGTCAAGGAAAAAAATCTATACTTATAATTATCATAATTCAATATCTAAAATTATGCTGCAGAATTATAAAAAAAAATTTAAACTACAATATATAAAATATCAGTGGTTTGGGAAAACGTTCAATGCCAACATATACTTTGGGAACTGGGTTGTAGCTGCAGAGGTGAATGCATTAGTAGATAACTATGAACGCAGTAGTAGTAGTAGTTCTGTAGTACGTTAGCAGTAGTGCTGCAGGAATTGGATTGTCTTCTTGTGACTGACAGCTGCCTTATTAACACTACAAGAGAATATCACAACTGCCACCGGCTGGATGAGCCGCTGATGCCAAAGACAGGCAGCTGCAGTGGAGGAAAGAGGGAAGAAAGAGAAGGAGAAGCAGGGAGTTAACCGAGGAGGAAAGGGGAGGATAAGGAGGTCAATCTACGGGGAGAGGAGAGTAAAAAAAAGGAAAGCGTGAAGACAGAGAAGAGCAGGGGGCAATTAGGAGCACAGAGGAGAGAGCTGGATGTGGAGTAAGGGAGACGGAAAGATTAAGAGCAAAGAAAGCAGGGAAGGTGGAGAGGCAAGTGGACGAAGATGAGGAGGAGAGTTAAAAAAAAAGATGAGATAACTGACAGGAGGAGAAGATGACAAAGGGAGGGAGGAGAAAGATGGGAAAAATGGACAGTGCATGGAGAGAAGTGTGTTGAAAATGCATTATCAATACAGGCTGAGATACCCATATCATAGAGTCGGCAGCACCCCAGCTCTGCCCGGAAACACACAACAAAGTGTGTGTGTGTGTGTGTGTGGCACCGCAGTAAGTCAGAGGCTGTTAAGTGTGCCGGGCTGCTGCAGTTCTGCACCATTCAACACAATCTGTCACTCAGCTGGTGGCACTGACACGCGCGCGCGCACACACACACACACACACACACACACACACACACACACACACACAGACACACACACATACATACACAATCTAAAAGGTTTTGTCACAGAGGGGAGATCTTAAGCTGCCACACGCAAGCATCTCTTCCACCCAGTTACATTCATCTGACAGTCATGGAAAACCCATTTCATTTTAAAACACACACGCACGCAAGCACACACACACACACACACACACACACACACACACACACACACACACACAGAGAAACATCAAGTCATAAACACAAACAGGTAAAAATGCACATACTCATACATACAAAAGCAAAAACAAACGCAAATTCAAGTAATGCATGCAAACGTACACAAACAGCCACAACACAGACATCGGCATGCATACACAAACGCACACACACACACATACACACTACAAATGTATGCATCCACAGAGACACAAACAACACACACAAACACTTGAGTGTTTGAGGAAGGTCACGGTGTGGTCTGACGGCTGATGCGTGACGGTGCTGTTCAGGGAAAGAATACCTAATCAAATCAAACCACTGGCAACACACACACACACACACCAATTTAAGCAGGGTATTTTCAGGTGTTTTCAGAAGTGAATCTTATTTGTCACTAAACAGGAGAGCTTTCAGAGCATTGAGAATCTTGTTACGCTGTGTTTTGGAGAAATTGGCAGCCAGCTTCAGGTTAGAATTTGTTTTGTGGATTTAGAGAACACACACACACACACACACACACACACACACACACAAACACACACACTCAGCTGTTCTGATTTTCAGAACAAACCCAATGCCTAACTTCTTGAGGAATACACTTGACGAACTGGATTTGATGCACACACACACACTCAGACACACATGGATTTAGGGAACACACACATTTGGATTCCGTAAAGGCACGCGCAACAAGCTGGATTAGCATGCCGGTGCTACCACGGAACACTGCGCAACCAATCTACCGGGGACACACAGAGAATCTTCCTTCAGTTTTTTGGTTTTTAACCTTTAGGGATCAAATATGTTTGTGTGTGTGTTTGTGTGTGCGTGAGGGTGTTTTGTAGTTTGGTCAGGTTGTTTTTCTTGTTCCTCTCCTCCCACATAGCCTCTCTTGTCCTGTTCCAGCTGTAAAGAAGCAGGATTGGACCTCATGTTGTCACTGTGAAACCCACCTCCACCACTTTGCATAAAGTAATTGGATTTATGGTGTTTCACATTTGGTGTCCTGACTTTTCACTCCAGCACCAAACACAGAGCTACAGGGTGTGTGTGCACACATACGCAACGGAGAAAGTTGACCAAGAAGTGAAAACTTAAAGTGTGTGAGAAATGATAAAGGAAGTGTGATTGTGTTTGTATGTGTTAGCCATTATATTTATTTGTAAGATAGCTGGTATTTTAGCTACATATTTTGCATAGTCAGATGTGTGAATTAGCTAATTGTGCAAATTAACTTGTTATTGTGTGATTTTACGTTGGAGTGTGACTGAGACTGTAGCATTACTGTAAGAAAAGAGGACTTAACCCTTTGAAATCTGAGCAAATTGGCTTTATTTTGGTCAAAAACATGGGGGAAAAAGGTCATGCGTAACCCAATATATAATTAATTTTTTTTCAAGTACAAGAAAATCCGTCAAAATTAGCCATAAAAAAGCTAAGGGAATTATCTGTAAAATTGCTTCAGAAAAATGTATACTTCTGTAACATAATTTTGAAAAAAAATGATTAATAAACTTGAATGGACATTTTTCCCTTGTTTTTTTTTAATTGCTAAATCTACTAATTTCTTGCAAGTTGAGGGACATTTCTTCAAGAGAAGTTGCTCTATGCCTTTTTTGCAATGTTACGACAGAAATCAAACCAAATTGCTCAGAGTTCAAGGATTAAAAAACTTGAGAGAGGCATTTGAACCCAGCATGAAAAAACTGATGTCAATCCAGGTTTCAAAGAGTAAAATTGACAAGTACAGATAAAGTACAAATTACAGGAAAAACCAACATAAAGCATCTTAAGGCCAAATTCAGACAAGAACAGCCCCACTAAAAAGTCTCTTTGCATTAAAAAAAAAAAAAAAAAAAAAGTGAGAACGATCCCCATGTACATGGATACCAAAAACAACCAAAGACACTGCTTTATGCATGCCAGACCAATAGCTGACGATGTAACGATGTATGAAAAGCCACAGAAGAACAGCACACGCATGCACAAAGTGCAGCCATGGTGTCACTGCTCCACAGGATCCACGCATTGTCAGCTTGCACGGGCGACAGAAGGGGCGGCGTTTACAACAGTATATGGAAGTCCATAAAATAGTCACATGGGGAAGATTAAATGACAATAAGTTACAAATATAGCACCATCAGATAATAATATTAGCAGTAGGCTTTCTTGTAAAAGTGAGTATTGAGGAGACACTTAAAAGCTTCAGTGGAGTTTGCCGGAGGCGGAAGGATATCATCTAACTCAGGACCTCTGAAGCTAGGCAGTAACAGCCATTTCTGGGACAAATATTAGCAATCTCAATCATATTCGTAATTTTAAATATATAATAATGTAGACTGTTTAAAAGGCCATCATTGGCTCTAATGATATTGTAACTACATGTTTTTTGATTGAGAAACCTTTCATTAGGGGAGGTTATCATTTCTGTAATATGACACTGAGACATTAGGTTAATGTCAGACCACTTTCTGATTTCAATAAAGTCTTTCCAAAGCTTTTGGTAAGTGCACTGAAATAATCAGGTTTGAAAACACTAGAGTTCCCAGCCAGCAGCTTCTCCTCTTTGATGCCCTGAACAGCATTTTAAAACGGATACTGTTTTTGTTTGACTGTCTGTCTTCATGTATCTGCTTCTGCACTGTTCTTGAAAATACTTACTGTAGGTTTCTTTCTAAAAACATTCCTCTTATCGGTATTCTCTGCTACCATAAAAGAAAGTAATATTTTCTTCACCTCCCTGCTCCATATACTGAATCTTTACATGTGGAGCGACTCACTTATAGACAATTTAACAGTTGAGAATGAAGTTCTCTGTTCCCCTTCAGGAGTTTTACCAACTCAAGGCCCCTAACCTCATTTTCACCTTTATCTTTGTCCATAAGACTTACTGGTGATAAATATGTCAGTGATAAAAGGATAAAAATCCATGGTTATGTAAGAGCTGAGGCGGTGTGTAACATTTTAGCATTCATAAATCATTGCCAATTTCATTTAAAAAAAATGTATAAAAATGAGCTTAGTTACAACAAAAATCAACAAGCCGAGAAGGAAGTTTCTAGCCTTGAAAAATGCTCTTAACTTTGACTAAAAAAGCACACTACGTAGACCACCAAGGCTGACTGTGGCCATTCTAGACAATTCTTGTAATTCCAGCAGATGTTGTGCAGAATCACAAATATCAAAGACAAACTGGTCCACTTCTGAAAAGCCTCTGGCTGCACCCACACTGTAAAATCTGGCAAGCTGATTTTACTTAAAAAAATCTAGGAAACCAATTGCCTAAAAAAATTAAGAAAATCTAATTGATAATCTTAATTCAAATTTATCCTATATCTAATTGTTTACTCACTTTCTTAGTGATAGCAGCTTCAGTAAACCAAGTTAGTCTGACTTAACTTAATGACAAATAAGATTTTGCCGGTGATGCAGATCTGCCAGTTATGTTTTGTTAATGTGTTTAAGAATGTACAAATATAATGACTAGTTTGCAACCAGCACAAAACAGATATATAGCACAGTTAATGTGGTTTACTTAAGTTGCTAAAACTTTAAAATATTGTTTTCAATTGACTTAAAGTCGCAACAACTTTAGAAAATTACGTAAATATGACTAAAATTTTAAGTAAACTTAACAATTAGATATAAAGTATACATAAATTAACATTAATATTTACTCACATTTTTCAAGGCAATCAGTTCTTCGATTTTTAAAAAAAAAAGTAAAATCAACTTGTTGGATTTTACAGTGCAGTGGGATTGTCCCTCCCTGGCTCCTTTATAGTCAAGATGGCGGCAAAAGTTACAAAAACTGAGACTAATTCATATCATATCATGGCTAATTTTCACAACATAACAGGTATGGAATTAATCTGCAGATGTTTCAGGTCAAAATAAGTCCAAACTTTTCGACAAATGTCATTTTTAAACCACCACAAATGTGGCATGCAACAGACAGTAAGTTTCTGAAGAACTTGAGGCCCCCACGAGCTGGTTAAGAGGAATGAAGAGTCAGCATGAATCAGTATGAATAAGTCAATATAATATTTTTTTCAGCAACTGCAAATCACCACAACCAGAAGAGGACCTTGAGCATACAGTCTTAAATGTGCATGCAAAATATGAGGCTGTTTGTTCCATTAGTTTGCATTATTAGCTGCGGACTGACAGATACACACACCCATACAAGCATGCACACACGACCAAAACGATGATCCCCTCCAGGCTTACCCCTGGTGGAAATCATAAACACACATTAACCACACATAGTGAGATAGAGGCTTCAAATTGTCTCTGTGATGGTTTAATTTGTTTATGATAATTACAGACAGAAAATAGCCTGACAGACCTCTGAATCGCTGCCCACATGTCTGAATATTTCAGTGATTCATACTGGTCCGGTGTTTTGCTTTTTGATGTTTGATTTTCCTGCTTAGAAACCAGAACAAAAGAAAACTTCGCACATCTATTTTTCGAACAGGAGCGTAGGGCGAGCAGAACACGACTTAGAGAAAAACTCCCGCACACTTGTCCAACTTTCAAAAATTATTATTCTAATGCGACGTTTCGGTACTAGACCTTCATCAGGCAACAGCTTTGTGACAAAGAGAAGCTCTCTCAAGTAGGAGTGAATTGCAATCAGCCACATTCCCCACAAAACTGCTCCTACAAAAGAGTGTTTCTTTTTGAGAAAAAAAGCACTATGGTGGCACAATCCCAGCAGGAAACGCAGTGATGACTCTGAAAAAAACTACCATTTTGCATAGCACTATCCCCAGCAGAAAAACAGCCATGGCTCACTTAAAAAAAACGCATTTGGTGGCTAAAACTTTGGTGGAAACACAGCAATGACGTGTTAAAAAACAACTAGTTTTGTTGTATGCTGTCTTAAACCGTGGTCTGCAACTTAGCAGGCATCTCGCCTCACTTTTACAGCATCAGGAGTCCCCCCTTTCCTCAAAATCACAAAGTCAGCTCATATACTACATCACTTTAGAAACATTGATAGGATACTGAGCTTGAGTTGTATCATATTTCTTCTTTAAAGGATTATTTTTATCATTATTATTATTGTTATTATTGATGAACCGTACCTTGCTCCTGACATTGCACTTAAGTCTTGCACTTCTGTGGTTGACTTTTCTTTTGTGTGTCTTTTTTTAACTTCATTTGTGTGTTTTTTGTGTTTTTATGTGTAAAGCAACTTGTAACATTGGTTTTGTTAAGTGCTATAAAAATAAACTTTATTGTTATTATCATCATCATCATCATCATCATCATCATCATGGCATAAAGGTATACCAGGGTATTTCAAAATCAAGAAGGTTTCTTTTAAAATACCTTAATAAATAAGGATGCTCCTCTTTCTACTAAACTAATTCTATGTAGTGCACAGCACACACCACAAGAGCTCAGTCTCAAGTCTCCACTGGTGAAATAGGCAGCTGAGCTGAAAGACACCGCAACACCCGGTGGTGGAGGAATTTGTTACAATACTGTAAACAGCTGGCAGCACAGAGAAAAACGTCGGGAAAAACAGTATGTTTTTTATATCTAAGGATTTATTTTGACCAAACCGGAGCTGGTGATTGTTGGAACAATGGATTTACTAACTAAATTACTCTCCAGAGCGACCAAGGGTGAGGTTTAGTTTGTTTCTGTTGAGTTTGAATGAAGTTTGATTTATGAGTTAACTTGACAATAAAGCCTAAAGTTGAATTCCAAAGGTGCACAGTTGTATATCTCCGTTTAACAAGGAAAATAGGTGTGAGAATATTACTTTTCTCAACATTTTGTGGATTTCTATTGTGCATTTATTTGTCTTAAAAGCTAAAAGTAAGTAGCACACTGTCAGAATGGTGGTGGGGGAGCGCCACAAACTTAAATACCACTATATTCCTTATGCCCTGGTAAAATTTCAGGAAGGTATGAAATATTACATCCTGCCACTGGTTTGAATTATCTGGCTTCCCTAAATCAAAATATTGACTGTAACAGTGCAAAAGCCATTTATATTGCACGTGCAATATTTACTGATCACTGTCAAAATAAATAGGACACGGACCATCTCCTTCAGCAGGGACTCACGTCAGCTGGGACCTGACACAAATCTCTGACTGACAATAAATCTGTTGTATGATATATTTTACAAAGCCCCAAGCTGTGTGAATGCCAACCAGCTGAGCGGACATGGCTCACTCTGTTTGGAGAGGTAAGCTGGGATATAACATTCTCAGTGGCATATAGGCTCTGCTGCATCACAGCAGGGGAGACATGTTTGTGTACGGGATGAGAGGAGGAGCATGTTGGCGTGTGCGCATCTATGCATTTATAGTGGGGGAGGTTGGATGTGTGTGGTTATGATTGCATCTGTCTTGTGTGTGTGTGTGTGTGTGTGTGTGTGGGTGTGCTTTCTTGGGAAACAAGCTTGATTCTCTTCCTCCAGCAGTGCAAATCCACCTTATTGATCAGCCTGCTTGTGGCTACGCTATCGATCCTTTGACTGCTAGACCTCAGAGAGCACAGCTTTCTACTGTATGTGTAGTGTGTGTGTGTGTGTGTGTGTGTGTGTGTGTGTGTGTGTGTGCGCGCGTGTGTGTGACGTTATTAGTCACACAACGCCGCTCCTTTGGCTGCCCTTCACACCATCCGCTCAAACTAACTCCAATCGACCACAGATATGCTTTAGCTGCTGCAACTGCTGCTGCTGCGTGTGTGTATGTGTTTGTATGCATGTGTGTGTGTGTGTGTGTGTGTGTGTGTGTGTGTGTCACAACCAATCTCGGGAACCTTTCAGAGCCCAACTCAGTCCAGATGTACGGAGCACCTAGCGATAACACACTCCCCAAATCCCTGCACTGAATGAACAAAGATGCACACAAGCGCATCTACACACACACGCACTACACACACACACAAAAACATACACACACACACACACACACACACTCCTTCATTTCTATCTCCAACAAAGGCAAGCGCCAGTGTTTTCCATAAAGGAAAGCAGCCCCTTGTTCTCTTTGATAATTTATTCATGGGCTGAAAGAAAAAGACAACATACGCCAGCAGTCCGACGGGACGACAGTGATTTAGTGTTTGTAGAGAGAGCGATAGACACGCAGAGAGCTAGAAGGAGAGAGGCAGAGGGAGGGACAAATGAAGGAGAGATGGAGATGAATGGAGGTGAGGAGAGAGTGAAAACAACGAGAGAGATAATGGAGTCAATTCTTCCCTAAAAAGCGCTGTGTGTTTTTCTAGTGGGAGTGTGGAGTACACTCTGTCCTTTCTCTCAACTTTATTACACGTCTGTCCCGTCTCTTTCACATGTTTTCACAACATTCACCGCTGAGCATGTCATAAACCAATCTTTAAACTTACTTATCTTGAAACCAGGTGTATGGCAAAAAGTCGCTGCCAGCAACAGTGGTAAATTTAAAACAAGCACGAATTCGCAATACCTGCAACCACATGCATTTGTGCATCCAAGCATTGTCCCTTTTCGCCAATTGGCAACAGCTGAACATGTAAACGGGATATATCGGATATTTTAAGTGGGGTACTTATTCATAGTCAGCGTAATGTAATG
Source organism: Plectropomus leopardus (assembly GCF_008729295.1). NCBI lineage: Eukaryota > Metazoa > Chordata > Actinopteri > Perciformes > Serranidae > Plectropomus > Plectropomus leopardus. The sequence goes on along the minus strand of NC_056477.1, from coordinate 27,332,361 downwards.
GGGAACTAGAAACGTTCCCACAGCATTGGCTAACGTTACCTTCAAGTTGCAATGATGTTTTTAAACATGAAACATGATAATCTTATGTTCAAAGTACCTTTTCAGGATTTTTATTACTTCAAATAATGTTCCTATAACGTTTAATGCTGTTTAAGACATAACATTATAACTGCAACATTCTGAGGATGTTTTGGTGATGCTGTTAGGTAACAGATCATAGAATGCTGTTTTAAAAAACATTCCCAGAATGTGTCTGTGACCCTTGTGCATTATGTTTGAGCCAAATTTTGAACTTTACTGTTGATTAAATGTTGCCGTTGTTCCTGGCTTCCTATGAGAAGAGAAAAAGTCCTCTAGCCACTGAGCTGATTTCTGTAAAAAGTCATAGGCTTATGGAAATGATGGTAGCATGTTCTATATGTGGGGAAAACATCAGTTGTTTTGTCAGTGACCATTGTGAGTCATAATGGAGTTGAATTTTGTAACGTAACTTTTGTTAAATGTTGCTGGCTTTGTATAAGTAGAGGAAAACTCTGCAAGACAAAACTTGTGCAATGTCAAATGTTGCAGCCTTATGCTAATAATGTTAGCATCTTGTATTTGTGCAGAAAATAAAATAAAATTTTTATTTTTATTTTTTGTAGATTTTGTCAGTTGCAATGAAGTTGAATTTTGCACTTGAATGTTGTCGCTATTAAGCCATGTTTTATGTGTGTTTTATTTGTGTTGGTTAAATCAGTCACACATTATTGTACCTTACAGGAGCCCAACCCAGTGGCACAAAAACCCCATCACCAACTCGTGTTTTGGAGGTGTGATTGCAGAGACACACCACAGCACAAGTGTAAGTGCTTATAACAGTGGAGACTGTGTTAAAACTACATACAGCTCAGCTTTAAATCAGCTGTCCTGTCTCATGCACAATCTTTCCACAAAATCTCGGGTACGTCGAGTTTCAATTAACCATCAAATTGCACAAATTGAAATTGCCAACATAAAATACACCTGACGTAAATTTAAAAAAATGAATAAATAAATAAATCTCAAAAACGCTCAGATAAGGTTGTAATTTGGGCGATTTGACAAAGCCATATTTCAGAAAACTGCAATGGAAACACTTTCGCTTTTATTGGTCACATGTTGCTGTGGCTATGTGCTTGTAAGTAGGATCCTGCTCCCACGGGCATGATGCAGCAGGCGCTACAAAAGGGTGTTATTGCATCGCATAACTCTTCAAAAGTTGAGCGGATCATCCAAAAGTTTTGAATCCATAATACTATGTGAAATCCTCTGTGGACCCACGTATAAGGGGTTTGCCTTTCCATTATCGCTCGTATAACATGCCTATGTCACCTTCGATTGGAAATAATGATGGCTAGTGCGGTGGCTGCAATAGAAATAAACCTGCTAGTGTTTTTAACATTCATCATCAGGCTTCTTGGAATGTTAACTGAGAGGAGAAGTCACATGACATCACTCAGTGGAAACGCATTCATCTCGCAGTTGTGTTTCATTGATATTTCATAAATATTACTTAAGGTTTTTGCAAATCTGTAATGGAAACCCACCTTGAGAAACCACTTGGAAGTTATCCACCTTTTTGCAACAGGCCACTCTCATTGCCACCTCCCTCCCCTTATTTATCTGTGGCTAGGTGTTGGAAAATTTTCATGGACTTACCATGCAACAGAGCAAGCTGCGGATCTAAGCTAAAAATGGCAGTTTTTAGTCATTTTGTCATTGGTCTTGTTATGACAATCTCAGAACACCAGCATGCTGTAAAGGCATCAGCCTATATGGAGCAAACACCCTACCAGGTAAGCTAGAGGTCGACCCTTCTTCAGCTTGCCACATGTAAGGACATGCATAACACACACACACACACACACACACACGCACACACACACACACACACACACACACACACACACACACACACACACTCAGATGCTAGCTTCCAATCAGTGCTGTAGCCTAATTAGAGTCTACAGGCAGTGGATAGAAAGTGTGGAGAAGGAGACAAAGTTGAGCTTTGACAACCCCAATCAAGCTGAATAAAACCAGTTCATTTAAATACAGAGAGAAAAGAGGGACTACTTGATATTCCAGTGTGCCTGTCTGGCTGAATATCTGCGCACAACTGTCTACATTTATATCAACACCTGTATGCAATTTTGTCCAGATCCTCTAGAAGTTTGCCAACTCGGTGTATTTAATTTCAAATCAGACGATCACCTCTAATCTGAAGATTCCTCTATGACCGCAGGTGGTGAAGATGTTATTACCATTTCATTTAGGATGACTGGGCAGAAAAGTCAGTGCTTCTAGTAATTTTTTTATTCACATACCCAACAAATCCCAAAGTTCCTCCTGTCAATTAAAAGATACATCGCCCTGTCTGCCCTTCAGCTGAAAACATAAAAGGAATTTATTTTGTCTGTGAGAAGGAGAGGATATTCAGTGGGTTTTGAAGGGCAAAATACTATCCAAGGGGCCCTCCTGACAAGTGACATCAACAGGGCATGAAAAATGTAAATTTCAAAATTTTAATATGAATATTAGTAACCTACTGCAAAACCATGAGCATCAGCCTTCAAAACTAGAATTACTGCCTTATGGTTGTCTGCCTCCATGCACCTGTCAAGTTACAGTCTATGTCTGTGAAAACAAGGTACAAGGTAGATTTATTAGTCATTTTTTAAATTTAGTTTTTAAATGCTGTTTTTCCATTGCCAAAATTTAGCCAAGCTGAGAGTATAGCTTGACATGGCTGGCACCAATGAATTCAGGTCTTGTGGTTTCAGATGAAACCAGTATCATCACTCTAGCTTTAAAACTCAGCGAGGGCCGTATTCTTAAATACATAATGTCGGCCAGGGATTAACACGATTGGAAAAAAACTAATTGCTTGGAGATAACTGCGTGAATGCTGACAGCTCTAACCCTTACATTTATCACCCCTCTTTGATGAAAATACTATCAAACTATATTAAGACGCCATCTGCTCACATCATCTTCAACATCCTCTGCAATGCCAAAAATGCTGATGGTGTGACATTAGACATGCATGAGGTTAGATTGTTCAGGCATGAGCATCAGTTTAGAAAATGCTATGAGTGTCAAGGATAAGCTATGAAGCAAAGCTCATTGGTATTCATTCAAACCCTCAATTGGGGCCATGAGCTCTAGACCTCTACAGCTTGCATTAAAATGCATCTTGCAACCAGATTGTATCTGGTTATGATTTAGCTTGATAATATCTACACCTGATATTAATGTCTCCAGAGTCAACACTAAGTTTTGAATAAGATCCGATCACTCCGTCCAGCTCAAAAAAAATGACCGGTACATTAACTTAACACTTCCTGGACTGCAGAAAAAACATTGCTGCCACTGACCGCAATCCAGGCAGCAATTATGTTTCCTTCAGAATCTATTTGGCAAAAGCATTTAGCGGTGTATGAAATGTAATATGCGTAAGACAGGGCTGATGTCACAGAGTGAGGAGGCAATCTAGACCTCTATTATGTTGACATTGAATGTCTCATCCTGATGTCTGTGGGTATAAGGACAACACATGCCATCACATCATAATGCCAACCCGATCACCATGCAAAAATGTTGATATTGAACAATCCTCCCATAACTGTCAATGCCAGTGTTATTCATATTATCTGCAATCCCTGCACAACAACAGCATGGTTAGGGCAAGATCGTGGTTGAAACGAAAGTACACATATTAACAATCTGCTTTAACCTCTCTGATCCAATAACACATCTACTGCACAAAAACTTCCCTATTCCCAAGAATAAAGAACAAGCATGTTACCTTCAGGCAGTGTCTAATATACAGTAAGTATTCAAGCAGCTCATATAAGCAGACAGCTCTGGGGTTGCACTTCCCTATTTTTCACAGTCTACAATATCGATCCATGTCACCTGTACGTCATGTGACCTGACATGTCTCTCTATCTTTCTAAAGTTGTGGCTCCCCTTCAGTCCTTGTCACTGCTGAGATTAATGCAGAGTCAAACTAGTTTTGGGGACTGCTACACTGAGCTAAAGTACAACATGTAGGTTTCAATCACTATCACACCAGACCAACACGCCGTTAAGCGACAACACTGCCTAACATCTGCCTGAACACCTGTATCATGATACGCTGGGGAAAAATCTACACTTTAGTATGCCTGATTAAAGACATAAAGAAGACAGCATCAATTACAAAATCATCGTGTTTCATCAAATACAGCCTTCCTGAGAGCAACGTGCCAACTGTGCAGCCCACTGTGCTATGGGTGTAACATGTCCTTATTAGCACAAATAATGTTAACAGGGTCAGTCATGTGGTGGACATCCTAGAAAACCCTCACCCTAACTCCTAACCCTAACACAATAAATTACTATCTGACCGATTATTTGGCTTTTTTTTTTAATATATTTTTGCTATTTTTAGATCACAAGGCTCACAGTGTTATAAAATAAATCTGTCGTGTATATAAACAGTAGCTGAAATGGGTTAATCAGCCAGACGCCCCCACCCCATACATACACGCAACAATGAAAAAGGATGTTTGATGTCAGCTAAGATACAGAGGTAAAATAAAATGTCTGTAAAAACATGGTTAAAGTAATAATAATGAGATTGAAAAAAAAGGGAAAAAGCTTAATAATAACAGAAAAAATGAACAAATAAATAAAAATATTGACAATGATGGTACCCTGAAAAGTGGAGTACATTGTCCTCTGGCTCTCATCAACAGCATTTGGCAAAAGATGGTCTGGGAAGTATTAGGAGAAATCTCTTGTGGAACTATAGTTTAGTTTGCTTTTTAGTTTGTTTGAGTTTAGATTGTAAATTATTGAGCAAAGGGCTCCAAATCTTAAGAAAGGAATCCTCACTATCTCTAAAGACAGCACTTATTCTTTCATTAAGAAAGACACTGAAGAGAATAGTTGGCTTTAAAGATAAAGAAATTAAATAATTTGGCTTGTACTTCATTGTACAGTTGCACTTAATAAAATTACCATTATGTATGTACTGTATATAAAAAGATTATTTTTTATAACAATAAGTTGCTGGAAAAGCTTAAAAATACACCTTAAAAATGCTTGAAAATGCTTGATTTTTTAACTTTGGAAAAGGTCTAGGAACCCTGTGTTTAAGATTCAGAATCCAATCCAAGAGGTCAGCATCCAAAACAGCCTCTTTTTTATTTTATTCAGTACATCTCATCAATGCTGTGTCTTTATGAATACACAGAAAGCAGAAAAATAAGACTAAAACCATGAGGTAATCCTTTTGTCCATCTATTTTCATTCGCGTTTCTGCTACCTGGTCATGGGGGCCACATTTCCAGCTCCTTCTGGGGGATCCTGAGGCATTTGCAGGCCAGACGAGATATACAGTATAATCCCTCCAGCATTTTCTAAGTCTACCCCAGGGCCTCCTACCAGTTGGACATGCCAGGAAAATCACTACCCGGGGGTGCCCAGGAGCCATCCTAATCAGATGCCCGAACCACCCCAACTGGCCCTTTTCAGTGTGAATGAGCATCTGCTTTACTCTGATCTCCCTCCAAATGTCAGAGCTCCTCACACTATCTCTAAGGCTGAGATCAGCCATCCTAGGGAGGAAACTAATTTCAGCCGCTTATATCTCATTCGGTAACTACCTAAAGCTCATGACCATAGGTGAGGGTTGCAATATTGATTGACTTGTAAATCGAGAGCTTTGCCTTCTTGCTCAATTCCTTCTTTACCACAACAATGCGGTGCAACGCCTACATTACTGCAGATGCTGCACTGCCGCCCGTCCATCTGGCGCTACGCTTTACCCTCACTTGTGAACAAGACCCAAGATACTTGAACTCCTTTGCCTAATGAGGTAAGTAGAATTCTTTCTGAATAATTCATAATGATTCACTGAAAAGTGAATGCATTGTTGAAGAAATTCTGTGTTTAGCAAACTCAGACACCCAGCCAACATTTGTATGTGGGTAGTAAACGGGCTGAAAAATGGGCCCTATAGGGGATTTTGCACAGGTTCCATAATGGCCCCATGCCAATTGCCCACATGGACTGGTTTTCCAAAGTGGGCCCCACATGGGTTATGCTAGGGCTACCTTGGTCTCGAGTGGGTATGGGCCCAAAATGTGCATCTTATCTGGTGCCCAAAGATAAACCCACCCATATGGGCAATTGGCATGGGGAAAACATATGAACAATCCAATGAAGGGACCAATTTCAAAGCCATTTACTATCCATAAGGGCTTTACATACAAATGTTGGCAGGGTAAAGAGTTAAATCTTTAAATATTAGTTTTTGAAGCCTTCAGCTGTTCATCCATAGACGAAGCATCCTGGATGAGTAAACAGGATCAGGTTAATGAACATGGCCGAGACATGGCAGTAAATGAACACATGCAAGGATAAACCTGTGAGCTTTTGGCAACAGAACTATCTTACTAGCCTCTTAGCAATCCTTTCACTTGTACATCTTGGTTTTGTATTAGTAAGAGTTTGACCGACATCACTATTCCAATCACAGAACTTCTACAATTTATTTCTTTGTCCTCAAATAACCAGCAATAACCCATGCCCACATTTTACAACTTAATTATCCAAACACAAGTTGAACCAAAACTAACTTGTAATCAAAATAGAAATGGATGGGCAATCAAAAGCAAAATAACCCCCTACTAACAGAGCTGCAAAAACGGCAGGGAATAATGAATGCTTCAATCATTTTCTGAATTAAAAGTCATCTGAGGCAGAGCCAAGTGAGTCCTGCAGCAACAGTGTTTAGGTTTAAATTGTCTCAATATTATTACTATGAATAATACCTCTGCATTTACACATACTTCAATGAGAAAGCAAGAGAGAGAGCAAATATTCATTACAAATGCAATATAACAAATTCTTTGTTGTGTTGTATGTCTTCTCTATAAGGCAGAATACGAAGAGAAGGAGAGGCAAACGAAGAGGACAGTTCAAACCATACTTCACTTTGAAGGTCACTGCCTCTTTAGTGTTTCTGGTAGTTGTCTGTAAGTTTGTGTTTTACATATTGCATGTATAGTGTAGGGTATATAATTCTTTATGTTGTATGTCTTCTCTATAAGGCAGAATACAAAGAGAAGGAGAGGCAAACGAAGGGGAAAGTTCAACCCATACTTCACTTTGAAGGTCACTGCCTCTTTAGTGTTTCTAGTAGTTGTCTGTAAGTTTGTGTTTTACATGTATTGCATGTATAGCATAGACTCCCATTGGAGACACTTTAACCAATGAATTGTGCCCCTTTTCCACTGCACAGCAAATCCATTAGCACCTGTTAAAAAAAAAATTTAACCAACACTTTTTTAATATAATATGAAAGGTAACAATTGGCAATTGGACCAAATGCTTCTGCAGTAGTAACGAGTATGTATCAGCTCCAGCTATGATCAGCATCTACGGAAACACAACACCCAGCTGTACGCACTAATTTACAAACCCTTAACAGGCAAGATGCAATGACAGCCACCAAAACTTGTCGAAACATCAATCCGAATGAGTCTGCACCAAGTTTGAATGATAGACTTAATTAATAAGAGATATATAAAAAGAAGTAACCACTGCCTCCACCCATGCTGCTTTATTCACTGTTAACTAACCTTCCAGCCTGTCCCTGACATTGAATGTGAGACACCAAAATAAACAACATAAATACACACACACACACACACACACACACACAGAAAGACATACTTGTCTACTGCAGAGCTGTGTACACGGCTCTGGTCTACTGGCAATGGGAAAGGAGTCTATGAGCTATTTTGAGCAGGTTTAACTGTGTTTAAAAGACCAACTTACACATGCTAATTTTGGTGGGAAAAGGGTATCGGGATTTTTCACTGAAAGATGACTTAAATGATTAATCATTTATCAAAAAATGTTGCTGTTAAACGAATAACCAATTAAGTGACTAATTGTTTTAACTTTAAAAGTTGCTTAATTCAATCTAATCCAAGCTGCAATGAATACAGAGGGAAGACAAACTGTAAAGGGTGTCAGAGTGGAAAGCAATGTATATGGATAACACAAAATATTTTCCTGATAAGTTAGAGTCCTTACTGAAGGATAGAGGGCATCGCATTGTACTGATTGTGAAGCCCCTTGAGGCAAATTTGTGATATTAGCGGTGTTGTGCATTTTTACGTTTACCAAAAGCTAGCTCAAAGGTCAGCACACACAGATTAAATGATCTAGTTCACATTTATAGCTCACAATTTGAATTTTAAAGTTTAAAGTCTAACTAAATAGTCTAAAAGTCTCTTCCTTTCGGATCCAGCCTGCAAAATTTAAGTAAAAACTTCAGATTTTTTCTATTGGAATCTCTACTAATTAGCCTGACCACAGCTCATCTGAGATCAACACATAATAATACGAAACCTGAGCCAGACTAAGCTCGACTGCCCCAAAATGTACTAGTCCACTTCTAATGCCTGGGACACACCGCTTGTGTGACTGCACAAGCCACACGTGTCTCCAGCAAAAAATGGACCAGCTTGGTGGATCACCAACTCCCCACACTGAATTTCCCCACCAGAGAAGCTCCCTGCTCCAGCCAGAAGGACAGAGAGCCCGGCACAGAACCTGGGAGCTGTCCGGTGCTGAAACGGATGAAGCAGTTACAGAAAAAGAGACAGGTATGATATAAATCAGCCAATCAATAAATCAGTATATAATATTTATAATACATGTTGGATTTACATTGTAAATAAATTATTATTTAAAAAATTAATCACAGAGTGCTTACTTTTTAAACTTTTTAATTATTTTTTTTAATAGCGCTCATTTTCTGACTTTTCGGGACACGTTGGACTTGGACTGACATTGAAAAATCTACTGGTAGCGGCATTGCCTGTATTGCTAGTTGTTCTTTCCATACAAGCATTGTGTCAAAGTATATTCCCACCACAAAGTGTTTCCCCCCTGCCAAGTGTTTACCTCCTGTTAAACTGCGTCATACACTGTCATGTTCATCAGTTGAAATCGAACATGTTCAGTTCACCATTTCACAAAAAACATGAGTACATTCAATGAACGTGCTCTGTAATTCGATGGCTAAAAATAAAGTGTAACTGACTTGTCAAGATAATAATGAAAATAAACCTAATGATGCCATCAGGGGTTTCTCAAATTGAATGTGAGGCTTCAAATTTGAACAGATCAAAACTAAAAGAAGATTATTATGGTTGCAATGATGCACAACTGGGATCCAGTTGAGCCGTGCTTTGAGCTTAAACGAAAGACATCTCAAACATTCAACCACAGCATTTTTTAATCTGTCTCTCATGAGTCTGCCAGCTATATGGAGACATAATCAATAAATCAGTGGGTTAGAATGTTACTAGTACTGGACTTATCAATACTGCAGTGTCAGTGTGCAGGAATGTCTGACCTGAACTGATTCATATTTCATCAGACTGAATACACACACACACACACACACACACACACACACACACACACACACTATGTATAAGTATCTTTAATTATCAGAATCTATTATATGAGGAAAAACCCATGAGAAACATTGAATTCTTGTATTAATCTTTCTTTCTATCAAAAACATCAAATTTATAAATATGGAAGATCAGCAGAAAATATTTTCTCTGCAGCTTCCATCTGGCAATATTAGAATCAATCCATACTGATTTCAGCCTCCCTCAGGTTTACATGTGTAAAATTAGTTCAGTAGCTGGTGCATTTATGTTTAAATTTTAATAAGAGCAAAGAGAGGCCAAAGTGCTGCTTGTGTAAACTTCTCTGAGGAAGAAAGGAAATGAAGTGATGTGAACGGAAATGAAATACCGCTGCTGATTAAAGCTCGGACCGCTCAACCAGCATCTCCTCTGCAGATATGTACAGTTTGTTATCTGCATGCGGAGATGAAAGAGGTTGTGACGGTACAGTATGTCTTTGTTTGAGGGAGAGGGAAAAGGCACATAGCAGGCTGGAGGGTGAGAACAGGAGGAGAGAGGGTGAGACGAGCAGAAAGTCAGTGTGGGACAAGTCAAGAGAGTGAGAAGAAAGAGAGAGAGACAGAGAAGCAGAGAGAAACATGGCAGTCAGCATGTTTCCTGCTATCCTGGAGATTAAACAGCTTTCAGCATGTCAGCATACACTTAGACTAACAAGTCACTCACACACACACACACACACACACACACACACACACACACACACACACACACGTACAAACACTAGAAATGTCCTCAAATATCTCCTTGACACTGGGTTCACCGACAGCATGAGCTCAGCTGATAAGGAGGGAGGAAAGCCACATATCTCTGCCAGCACACACACAATCATATTAAATCTCGCAGCATACACGTATCACACATCAATATGTAAAATGTAAGCAGGTCAGCTGAGAGGCTGCAGAGTCTTCTTTATTTTTATCGCTTACACAAAGAATTTCCAAATCTTTATAAAGCGGGCCTGGGTGGTGCAGTGCTGACGACTAAAACCGTTGTCATGGTTAGCTACTAAGCTTGCGTGTTATCATGGTACTACGTTTATACCAGGATATTTAGAAATACCGATGGTAGGTTTTTTAATACCGTCATAAAAACAGGTGCTCCTCTTTCTTTTAAACTCATTGTATGCAGTGCACAGCACGCACCACCAGAGCTCAGTGCTGACTCCACTGGTGGAACAGGCAGCTGAGCTGCAAGACACTGCAACACCTAGAGGTGGAGGGATAAGTAAGTGAAATTTTAGGAGGGTATGAGGGTATGTAATATTAATAGTATGTAATATTATTAATAATAATAAATAGGCCTTATAAAGTTGGAAAAAATTAAAATCTAGGTGTAACCTCTACGGAGCCCCTTAAGGGACATGGGGAGAGAAAAAAAAATTATATGGAGGGGGAAAAAAAAGAGCAGTTTGTGGTTACCATGACAACAGATTACGTGCACAAAAGAAAAGGTATTACGTGCACACACATACAAGCCTTCAGTCTAACTGGTTCACTGGTCAAAACTTTAAGTTGGTCATAACTCTGAGCTCAAAGTCAGACTTTACAGTCAGCCGTACGTCCAGTTGGTGACCTCGGCTCTGATGACCACAGTAACTGAAACATTTTTGAAATCTGCTCCACTGTCATGTCCTCAACTGTGAGTGCTTCAAGCAGCACATGCGCGATGTGTGGAGTCACTGCAGAATGAAACCATAGGAAACAAGAAAATAAATACATAAAACAAAGACAAAACAAAGATCAACATAAATTTGACATTTGTCATTTTTCTTTTTGTTCCCTCATTTATTAGATTTTTTCAAATTTTTTTCAAACAGACAATGAGAAAACATCTTAATAACAGATGCTAATCATTTGCTAATCTTAATAACAGATGTAAACACATGAATGCAGTTAAATTTTTCTTTTTCTTTTTCTTTTTTTAAAACAGGCCATATAAAGCTAACTTGTTGTCATACAATAGCCCAAAAGTTCTGAGACTGCAAATGTGCTCCACCTCCTCACACAGGCTGTTAACCTGCCGTTCCAAGGTGATACTGCAAAGAAACTACAAACCAACTACAATCCAGGACACTTCTACTACCAAAATCTTACAGCCTGCAAACATATGCAGAATCTCTTCATAGAGATGATCCTTAACACTAAAAGTGTATGGAAAATGGATAAAATGACCAGGCAGGAATGTGTGTTTTTGGCTGATACAGCAAATTTAATGCATTGGAAACTTCTTACAGTGATAATGCCTATTGACTACACCAGCAACCTAAGACTGGACAGCTGTACTGCTCCTATTTTTGACCCAACATGTTTTAGAGGAGGCTTTGTTTTGCTGCAGCAACAGTCCATCCTCAACAGTACATTTCAACTCTTGGTCAGTTTTTCCTTTCTATAAACTTGCTCCATCTGTTAGTCTAAACTGCCGTTGCACTTACCTTGCTGACAGCTGGCATAAATTGAAGGAAACCTGCAGGAAGTTGCTAATTAATTTTTTACTGATGCACCCTCCATTTTGCATTTAGGACTACATATGGAAAATGTAAGTAGAAGATTAAGCAGCACCTCATTTGTTTAAATTAAAATTTTTGGCGCAATGAAACTACCTTTGAATGTCCGCAGGGGACACTGAGTTATATTTTGGATACACTGTGATTCAGTTTGTCAATTTACATAATTAATGCAGCAACTCAATGTTTTTGGAAGTGAAAAACGTGGAAGAAAATGTTAAAAGACTAGAGAATTTTAAAGAACGATCTGTATTACTATATACAGCATTACGGTGTGAGATTTATATATTTATGTAATTTATTCATGTAGTGAGGTCATTGAACTGTGCACATCAAGCTATTTTTTTAAGTGAAGAATGTGAAAAAAATGCTTTTAAAAGACTAGAGAGTGTTGAAGAATTTAATGCCTTACTATATACAGCATTACAATGCAAGGTTTTTTATTTTATTTTATTTTTTGTAAGGTCATTAAACATCAAGCCATTACGTTGTTGATTTTTTTTTTTACATGCTTTATAGTATATTTGTATTTTCAACCTAACCTCCAAATTTGAAGGTAATTTAAAAGCCAAATAATAGAGCAGTCTGTTGTATGTACATGTATGCAGCCCACTTGGACTGATTTCGTATGGTGCCGAGAAAGGCTGCACCAGTCGATATTAAACACTTTAAACACAGCAACACACGTGACATCACAGCTAGTGCCAGCTCTGAAACGCCCTGTTTGTGGGTTCATACCGGAAGACGGTGTAAAAATATTACAAAGAGTCTGGAGGTAACTGGAGGCATTTCCATCGATTGGAAATAATCATATGCTGATTGCTTTTGATGCTATTAAAATAAAATGCAATCTTTCGGTTCAGCATTGATTTTCTTCCACCGCTGGAGCAAATTCATCACTGCACAACAGTGTTCTTCACACCAGCTCTGGCAACATTTACACGGCAGTAACCTGAGACAAAATGTCTTTACAGCTCCACTAAAAAGCAGACTGAGATGAACCATGGGCGCACACATGATGGCAGGCTGTTGTTCAAAGACAATATGATGATTTATGAGTGTGATTCTAGTTGTGACAGAGATGCCATGGACATGAATGTAAAGTCAAATGCAGACATGACTGACTTGGAGATTTGATGCCAGGTGCTTCATTGTGCATTTTAGTGACTGCAGGGGACAATGTATCACATTGGTGGAAAGAGCTCAGCAAAAAGCTTGTCATTACTCACATCTCAGACAAAAGGAGAATCTCAATCTACATGAGTCTGTCTGCTGTCACCTGGCAGCAGAGTTTGGACTGCTGGTCACTGAAAATAAGCAATTTCATCCATGTCAGACACTAATCAAGAACGGGAAACTCATTAGCTGCCCTAGGACTGGGCAACACGGCTTTAAAATGATATAGAGGGAGATTATGCAAACTCTGCACAGAGAGGCCCCTGCCCACAGGCCCTGTGCCACCCTGGGATTGAACCAGGGACCCTCTTGCTGTGAGGCAACAGTGCTAACCACGACACCACCGTGCCACCCTTTAAGCAGATTCATATAAGCACTTGATCACTGTATTTTCTAATTATTTCAATGCAATTATCCTTGAAATGCAAGAATAGTATGTAATGAAGAAAAGTGTAAACAAAAGAAATAATAAATCTGGACAGAAATATTGCAACAGAAAATAAATGTAACCATGTACTGTATGTGATTGGGTAATAAAAGGCTAAACTGTCCAGTTTGTGGGCAGAAGGGGGTCGAGTTGAAATATTAATGCTACATAGTGCGGACCACTGTGTTACATTTCACTGTCAGTGGGTACAGTGGCCCATAGCCTTCATTCCATTTCCCTGTAGACCCCCCCCCCCCCCCCCCCCCCCCCCACACTGTAGCCCCACAGAATTACCCACACTGCTGAGAGCTACATTATTCCCTCATCGCTTCGCAGGCCATGGAAATATTCTGAATTTACTAACCATGACCCAGAAACACATATTCACTCCTCCAACACCCCTTCTCTCTTTCACACACACTATAGATATGCATGAACACATACCACAACTCTGGCACGCACACACTCAGTTAAAAGCGACGGCCGATTCGCAGCGACTCACACACCCTTCTTTCACAGCAAATGCATTCATATCACACAGACACATCCACTGACCTCTGTTCCACACATCAGTAATTGCAGCTCGTTCTGTTCTCACTGAGCTGGATTTAGTCGAACCCACATTCAAAACACTTATCTTGGCACATAGCCGTAATTTTTCATTTATCTTTCCATCAATTTTCTTTTGAATCACAATGTTATGCAAGTTGCCTTTCATGATGTTGGAGCATCTTTCTGTGGTGCAGCGAGCGTTAACAGTCCATCTACATTTTTAAAAAAGGGCTCCACTTATTACAATGAGTGACACAACATTCTTTTTTTTTGTTGTTCAGAAAGTAACGCATACATGTCAGAAACTTGTTTGATACAGCTGAGGTACACTATCCACAACACAGTCCATGGATGATGGTTTTTGAATTATAGTTCACATGTTTACGCCTGTGTGCGTGAGAAATGATCCACACTGATGCATGGAGCAAAACTACAGCATCTGTGAACAACATGAATGTTTATGAGGAGTTTCCCTTGAGGATTCGGCTCCTGCAGCACAGAGGTGGAGCGACTGCACGCGCTCTCTGTTGTCACACATCGAGCATTCGGAACAGCAAACAAAGAGAGCAGTGCTCTGTCTTTGTCCTGATTCTGGCCTTCGACATGCTCAAACAGCAACGCACATAAAGCACCATCAATGTCAGCCGGCTGCATTCTTATTTTTACTTCTCCTCTTGTTATGGTGCACTTATACAGCAGTTTTCATGGCTACAATTGAATGAAGCCATTGAGCTCCTTCTTAAGAATGTTTCCTGATGGTTTGTGTTATTGTTCACTGGTGCACAGCTTCAATATAGCATATATGACGGTAATCCAGTTTTCCTCATTGGATGACAATAATAAATCACCAAAGCAGAACATGCGCGCTTGTTGGCCATCGATTATAGACTTTGCTATGTGTTCATGTGAAATTTTCTGGCCGAGACACAGGCGATTGTAAGGGGATGCAGCAGTTAACTTTCATAGAATTTCTTCACCATAATCATAAACTTTTATGTAATTGAACTACATTTTCCATACTAATCATGGTGAGCATGTTTTCCCCGAAAGCCATTCAATGAATTTACATTCAATAATTATTTCTCTATACAATAGATTTCCGTCATTCCCATGAATTCACATTGCCTTCACATGTGCGAGGGATTCACAGAAGACAAAGCAGCATGTAACCCAGCATTTTCCATTTTATCTCATCATTACCAGCCTCACTTTACTGTTCACTGCCGTATGACATTTAAGAGTTCTGTTAAGTAACTGCTGATGGAACAACCTGCTGCTGTTACCTTTACGTTCGGATAGCTTAATATTCAACTCCCAAAACAAAAAGTGTCTTTTATTGTGATACAGCCACAGGGAACACAATGTATCTACACCAATAAGATTGGTGCAATTTCTCGTAAAAAAAAAAAAAATACATCTACAAATCAAGGGAAGCCATTTTGGTCCCTTTTTCACAGCAATGGAACAAAGAGGAAAAGCTACAGTGAGCAGGCTGCACACTTCCAACTCCTTGGCAAGGCAACCAGCTCTAAAATGCAAAACTACTTGCGCCGTGTGCAGCATAAAATCAGATTGTCGTTGCAATTAATATTGACCGAAATCTTTAGCAAAACTAAATGAGTTTGTTTGGCTGCACTGTAAACAGAAACATCAGTGGCACCTGTTGTATTTCTGTCTTCAGAATTCTGGAGCCTGGAGTACTACACCACACCTGCAAGTTAACCACGGGCACGGCCATAGCATGAGAATCTTGGCCCTATAAACAGTCTCAATGGGGCCCATTCTTCCTCTCTTGATCCATGTCTCTCATACAACTTTTGCATTTTTCCTTATTGTCAGTTTCCCTTTATAGAGGAAAGACATTACCGTGTACATTGGTGCTCCAGCAGCATAAGCAGTCACTGCTCTAGCACCGTTTGGAGATGAATCCCAGTGCAGGGGCAGACCAAACCATTTTGTGCCTTTAAGGGGTGAAAGGGACCTCTGAGAGCTTTATTTATTTAGCTTATTTTGAATTGGTTGAGGCACTAATTACTAAATTTCAAAAAATGCAACAAAACCATACTTTTCACTCCACACTTTTTTACTTTTCACTGTCCCCCCTCCAACTGGGGCCTTGGGTGATCATACCCACTTTCCCCCCACTGCAACGCCCCTGACCACAGGTGACATCAGTGCCATTGATTAGAACTTCAACCTATGACAAATGACTGTCATGCAATCTGTGTCCATTTGTACCTTTGTGTTGCTGTGTCTCTCCACTTTATCAGAGTCCTTCTCTTTCTTCTTCTCCTCTTTTTTCTTTTCACGTTCTTTCTGTAAATTAGAAAAGAAAGGTGGTGTAAGACAGTGGCATACTTCATATACAGCCAACACTATACATTTGTGTTATAACCGCGCACACACTCTAAGATTAGGCCAATACACTGATATTAATAGAAATTCTTTTAACTGACACTTAATCTGACTGAATTTGAATAGAATTCATTCTCATTTCATAATGATATTATGTATCGGCACCATACAGTATATCACAGTAATAACAGACTCTCTGTCTCTGTCCTGCAATACTATAATTAGCATACAATACTGCTTAAGTGTGCAGAAGGAGGACACTTTTCTTCATTAAATCACCATTCGACAGCCATTATAATATTCCGAAGGAGGAAACATGAGGCCTAATGGTAATGATTTGTTGTACCTCATAGCAGGTTGAAAACAATTACATCTCATTCTTTAATGTGATTTTAATGCACTCACAATGCAGATTTAATGTGCAGACATTATTAGCGCACGGAGAGTTGATGTAGTGTTTTCAGGTTAATGGTTCCGTCTTGCTTTGTTATATGGAAATGAGCTGGTTCTGATGCCAGCCACCAACAGGCTTTAGCTAATGACTGTCAGGATGCCAGAGAGAGGAGCTTTAGCTTAGCGGGTGAAGCCTAAAATCTAGCCATTATGGTAACAATAACAGTCTGTTTCTCTCCGTGTCTCCCTCTGTCTCTATTCTCAATGCAATTACTTTACAGGCTGTATATGTGCATAGTTATTTATGATGGTTATTTGTCTCGAGAATATAATAAACAATGCAACATAATCATCGATGTTTACAGTGATGCCAATCAGCATGTACATACAGAGCATTTATCATTATATAGAGTCACTGTGTTTTGTGCGTAGTCATTACATCAGTGGTTTACTTCAGACTAATGGACTGCAATATTAAAAAAAAAAAAAAACTATAAAAACTGTCACACATAGAGAGTGCCTGGGTCAAATGCCGAGGCTTGCCGCAGGGGAAAAACTTTTTGTTTTTGCTTGGATTTAACCATCTAAAGATTTTCCTAGAGACCTCATGTCAGGGGAATGGAAGCAACACTTTACACACCAACAGTATTACTCTCTTTATACTCTTGGTTATTCATCTACAACACAGCACAAGGGCTATATTTTGGCTGCATTATTTTGTTGACATATCCATCAGTAAGTTTGAGTGTATTATCTCTGAGGCTCTGGCAGGAACTGAGTCTCTAACTATATTAACTACGAGCTAATGAGGCTAGCATTGGACAATTTGCTCCAGAAGCATTAGCGGGCTATTATGCTCCCATCTGACCATCACTAATAAAACACAGCAAATTACAGCTGGGATCCTCTGCATACTATCATGTTGGCTATGTTTCCAACTTTGGTTAATCAGCCCATGTCTGAGAGCTGGCCCAGTGCACAGGTGCAAAGGATTGTGGTTGACAGAGATGGGCTACATACTTTTAAACACCAGTGTTATGTCTAAAACCACTTACCACCCAAACTCTATTATCATGATACACAATACAATATCACAATACTTAACACAGAACACAATCTCTTCACGAAACTTAAGACATGATATGATAGTATCACAATACTTAAGACATGATACAATATTATCATGATACTTAAAACCCATTAGGATATAATCAGAGCACTTAAGACACTATGATAATTTAACAATACTTAAGAAATGATACGATATTATTGCAATATTTAAGACACAATAAAATATAATCATAATACTTATGACATGATTACAAAACATCACAATACTTAAGACACAATACAAGAACCAATATGATATTATCACGATATTTAAGACACTACAATATAATCAAGACACTCAAGAAACAATATATTATCACAATACTTTAGAAAGAATACAATATCACAATATTTATGATTGAATTTATCATGATACTTCAGATGCAATACTATATAATTATGATACTTAAGATGCCACACAATATTGTTATTACTGAGGATTGTGATAATCTTTTGCGATATATTGTGACTAATTACTTTTATTCAACTGCAAATTGTGTCCGCAAGGGCAAACTTCGTCGACATCTGCTTTAACTCATAGAATTAAGCTTTCAGTATGTTTATCTCACTTCAATCACTCATTTTAATGCAGCAAAATGGGACTGTCAAGCAGACAGACTGACACTGTCACTGTCATACAAACCGACCAATCCTGCTGACCATGAAAAAAAAGTTGTGTCTGGACTTAAAAAGCCATTGATTTTTTTTTCCACCAGAGAGTGTAATGCATTTTTTCAAATAATAATAATCTAAAACAAAACAAAATATTTATTCTTGGGGTCTGTGTATCGATAGAACATTGCCAAGCAAAATATTGAGATATCTTGCTGTTTCGATTTTTAGCACAATGCCATGTGCTGCATTTAATAGATGCAAAAAATTCACTTGAGTCACAGATGATGCAAAACAACAAAGCAGTATACTGCTCACTTTAACTCACTAACTTTTGAGTATCTCCTGTTTGAGGAATATAGAATGAGTGAACAAGATTTTGGACAGCACAGGTCTCCATGCCAACAAATTTAACAAACACTCTTGATGCTGTTATTTTATCTTAGTGGAGGGAAACATCAGTGTGTTAATATGGCCAAGGACAGAATTAACAATGCCAGAATTTATAATGTGACCTTGTTTGACCCAATCCAAGAGAAGCAAACAACACAAAGACAAAAGAGAAAAATCTAAAACCACAAAATGCCTGAAAAACACCAGAGCATTAAAGCACAACAAGATAAAAACATTAAAATAAAATAAATTCAAGGGAGTGCTATCTCATTTCAGTTGTATTTTGGATAGGGTTATGTTCTGTTCACGGTTGGAAAAACAACAGGATTTGCTCAGCCAATTAATGTTAAACCTTTTATCTCTCCTCATTTTTTAGCAAAGAGTAGAGTAGAGTTGAGAACAGTGAGGTGGCAGGCTTCTCATTTCCAGCCGCCACTGACCGTCACTTTTGTCAGTGATAATGAACATTATCAATGGCTTTGGGTAATATTCGTGAGGGGTCAAATTAAACTTCTGGCTGTTTTCCAGTTAATGTGCTCTAAGCCAATGATTGTTTGTGGGGGGAAAAGAAACTCTACAACTGTAAGTAAGTTTCTGTAGTTCAGCACAGCCAGCTGAAAAACAAGTCTCCTCTATAGAAGTGATCTAGTTGATCGTGCCATTTCATTGCGTTTATCAATATTTTAAGCTAATCTGCTTCATAGTTCTGCATCTGCGACTCTAGTGTTACTGATTTAGAGAAAGCAGCTTGTGAAAAAAGGTTGGTAAAAGTCATTATTATTTTAATTACATTTCATCAACATTTCATTTTAATGCTGCTCCTCTCATTTTCATATTGTAGCAGGTTAATCAGGCTGACACTTTAAACTACAGCGTTTCTGCCTTCTCATCCAACAAAAGCTAATTACAGATCTTTTTGTTTATTCATTAGCTTATTTTTTTATTAAATGAAGCAAGACATTTAGTTAGACAAGACAAGGCAGAACCTAAAACACTGGTTGAAATAGAAAAACAAAGGCTTGATTCTAGGGTGTTGGGTGGATGGGTGGATGCGTGGGTGCATGCATGCAGGCAATAGGGGGGAGTGGTTTAATCAAAAGCGCGAAGAATAAGACATGGATTTCAAAGGCAAAAAAGATGATTTGATCAATGTTGTCAACCATAACCCTAACTAGATCATCTAAATGCATTTCTTTGCTATTGCAACATTGTGAGTAAAGCTTTCCGTTTGTATTGTATGAGACTGAATGTTTGGTAAATATGAATTCAGAAAAAGTACAATAAATGTCAAAGATTGATCTCTTACTTCCTTGAACATCTCTGACCAAAGTCTGGCTTGTTTTGCATGGCTGTCTGAGTAGAGACGATAACTCAGGCCCAGTGACAGCACAGGACCTCCTCCGCTGTCAAACTGTCTGACAGAGTTTTATATGATTAAATAATCTATCAGGCTGAAATGAAAGACTGTCAGGCTCCGTCCTGAATAATGTCAGCTAATTTAAGCTGTAAATTAGCCGATATGAGTATTGGGAAAAAATCTATTAGTCTAGTCAGACAATCTGCAGTGGACTGATGTGACCTTTCACTGGGCCCAACAAAACAGAGACAAAGCACATGCTGACACACCTGCACACCACAAAATAAAATAAAATACAATAAAATCAAATGTTATTAGTTACTTGGTGTGTTATTATTATTATTATTATTATTATTATTATTATTATTATTATATACTAAAGAAACCCGAAGTAAAATAGTAAGTCACTGAGCCAAACGAAACAGAGACAAAGCACATGATGATGTTACAATACATCTACAAGACAATACAAAACCATAGCAAAACCCCACAAAAATAATAATGATAAAAAATAGAAATAAAATAAATAATAATTAATTAATAATAATAATAAAATTATTTTTTGCACGTCACTGAGCCCAACAAAACAGAGACCAAGCACATAATGACAACAGCAATACACAACTACAAGACAACACAACACAACCATAGCAAAACACCAACACACAACAGAATACCTCCTGTCTGCTCCTGTCAGCCTGGGAGGACGGTGAGGTGGAGGGAGGAGCAGCTTCAGAGGACTTGGGCTGGAAGACAGAGAATTTCAGACAGAGAGTTAGACAGAGAAAAGGGAGGAAGAAGAGAGACGGAAAAATGAAGACAGACAGAACAAGGAGAACAGAGTGAGAAGAGGAGCAGGGAGAGAGCAGAGTTAATTAGAGGGAATGGAGGAGGTTGTTCTCCTCCACAGCAGAGTACTGCTCGCTTCAGTAGATGCTGCGAGCCAAGGTTATATTCAGCCTCACAGCTGCACTGAAAGAATGGTGTCATGGAGCGTCTAACATGCCCACAAACACACACGCACACAGTTATAGAGTGTAGGGATGACCTCTATTAACCTGTCGTTGACCTGCGAGACAGACTGAGAGCAGGCTTGAATTGAACTCTGCGTTCTTCCAGCCAACAGTAGCTGGTGTTTTCACAAGCCATTTTTTATTTCTCTGCTCATCCGAGTGTATCGCAGAGAAGGAAACGGTGATCAAACAGAGAGATAAAACAAAAAGTCAGGCCACTGTCAAATGTGATCAAACCACTTCAACGCAGTCCTGATGGAGCACATTAGCTCCGTCTTTGAGTGTTTAACTCCTAAAGAATGCCTCCATTCCTTTTCCGACTTTGACTTTGATTGTTCCTTATTTAGTCATGAATATTTAATGTTATAGAAAAACACTTACACCTGCGATGAAACTGGAAGAAACAGCGAGTCTGGTTCGGTCTAAAGTTTAAGAACTTGTGGAGCTAACTACAGAGTTTCTCACACATGAATTAATTTGTGTCAAGCCATCAAAACTAAACTAGATTTTTAGACATTGACTGGTTATTAGGAGTGATATATATATATATATATATATATATATATATATATATGTGTATATATATATATATATATATATATATATATATATATATATATATATATATATATATATATATATATATATATATAATTATTTATAGCGCACTTTGGGCAGGACGGCGCAGTAGAACATCGGACACATTGAAAGAGAAACTGAATTCTGCTGGGTCTAAAAGTTTGCTTTCACTTACAAACTGCTACTCTCATCCATCCATGTGATCTTATCAGCTTTGAACAGATCAACAGATTAATTATCCACCTCGCAAGTGACAAACTGTTGCTGAGGAAAAAGAAAGTCACGCAGGGCCCCTCCTGCTGGGCTGCATTCACGAACCCTTCAAAGAGTCTGAGTCATAGACTGTATATACAGATGGACAACATGACAGTTTCCCCAAAGCATAGCTTTTCAATCGGGATTGCCCCCTTGTGTCTAGCTGCAGTATAGGTCGTAGAGCCCACCCCTCCATGTTAGTAAATAGGACATGGGCCAAAGTAAAGATTTACAGTACACACCAAATTAATTTTTCCCAAAGATGGTTTCTGACACTGAAGATAGTCCTAATCAACCCAATGTTTGTTCAAGTGATCGTTTTTATAATAAGTTCAGTTTTGATAAGTTATTAAATTATACAAAAAGATGATTTTCAGCCACGATTGACAGCTATGACAGTCAATCCATGTGCTCATGTTCAATGGGGCTGCTCGCAATTGGTTGGAATTTAAAGCTAAAACTGAAAATTTGAAGAATTGAGTTTAGAGGCAAAAAAATTCAGATACATAATTTCAATGCATAAGTATTCAGTGCAAGAAATCAAATGGCTTTTTAATTTCCCAAATCAGATGGAACACATTTACTTCCACAGGAGTGAGAAGTACAAATTTATTTAATCCCACCGCTTCTCCAGAAGTCACTGAATTTAAATTAGCCATCTTACTTATTAATTCAAACCTATACTCTAATTAATTAACCATATGTGCATACACCCATAAACCCAAAGTTAAATATCTACGGTTTTACATTATTAATTACTTTAAATACTGCAGCTTTAAAAGTGTGTCTGCCAGACATTCTCCTTGTATCTGACGTAAGACAGCCAAGCTCAATATGCATTTCTCCACTGACAGGGATTATCACAGCACCAGATGGACAGAGAGACAACATGATGGAGAGGAATGGACGGAGACAGGAGGGAGACAGAAGAAAGTCAAGAAAACGTCATTCCAAAAAACACATCTGCATGCATAGCATATTACTTCTTTCATGTTCAGGAGACTCGAAAATTCAATCCAAGTAAGTATTGTTTTAGTTTTTTTTAAGATGGTGAAAAGCCTGGTTTATGTCTTCCCATTTTGGTGCACACAAAATCTATCATGAAAGCGGGCCATCATCCAAAAAATGAACACACACTTTGTACAATAATTACTGCCATTTTCAATCTGTCTTCAAAACCCCGTACCAATGTAGTCTGACAAAAATCCCATCAGCTGCCTCAGTGCAGAACTTAAATCTTTCCCGCCTGTAACGAGACATGTCAGTTAACAGACTGATCTAAACCGTTCTGATGCTACCCCGGCCTTGTCTTTATCGCCTCCTCGTTTATTCTTTGCCATCTGGCTGTTCGCTGCATCTCTACGTGTGCCGCAGCTTCAGCTACCTCCCTCAAGATTTGTGTCTCGTCTGCACTTGCAGCCTCTCCACGCAACAGAGCGATTATACCACAAAAGAGTGAAACTAATCAGGTCATAAAAAACCAAAACGTGTGTATGTTTTTGCAGTTTTATTACGGAGGTGAGCACTGAAAAGTCAATAGTCTAAAGGGAAAGTTATGGAATAGTAATTTAACAGCCTTAAATGGTTTTAATTATATTTCACAAAATAGAATTCCACACAAAATATGGAAAAGACAATAATTCAACTCAATAATGAAAAACAAGATACCAGCAGTACCAGTTTCATCTACTGACATTGCCATATTTTAGATACTTAAAAATAGACAAAATGTTTTTGTTTTGTTTTGCTTCTTTTTATTTTGTATCTTTGTTCTTTTACTTTTGCTTCTTAAAATAATATTTTAAAATGCACGAATGGAAACCTGACACAGTTTTGGAACTGCAATCACACTGTAATTTTTTAGCATCTGTTAATAAAAACAAATCTCTGCAAAACATTTTTCCAAAAAAGGGCAAAATTGCCATTTAATTACAACTTAGGTTTTAACTTTCTCTGTTGTATCATTTAAAGTAACGTTGTACTTTTCAGAGAAATTGTTGACCTCTTGGAATGTAGAGACAAATATTTTTAATGGGTAGACAAATGTGTAAAGTCCAGCTTTCAGGCAGGTTGTAAACAGATAAGCCATTGTTTTGATTCAAAGGTAAAGCTGAAAGTATGCACAACAGCAAAGTTGTTAAAAACCCCTCTCAGAAAAATATCCACAAGTGTCCACAGTGATTTTGAGATGAGTGCTCTAAATTTGCAGTGCACAAGTTGAAGGAGCTGATGTGGTTGCAATTCACTGGAGTTGTACATTGTATAAATTCATGTGACAAATAAATGATTGATTTATTGATTGCTCTTTTATCTAAACCGCCAAGTGGTTGTTTTGCCCAAACCTAAAGTAGGTTTGGTGACGAAACCGACATTTCCTCTGCCCCTGCCTTCCCTGAGCATCCAAAACTGACACTTGAGAGAGACCTTGAGCGCAGAGTTTGAAGCAACTGACCAAACTGCCGTCTTTGACAAGCTGGGAGTGAGAACATGTTGTTCTAGCAGTGTGTTTCATCACTGCACACACCATGCAACATTTGGATCTTAAACGAAGTGAAGGGAATGCAAATCTGTAGCGGGACTGTTCGATAGTCCCATTTTGGACTGCTGAAAAAACACAGCGAGCAGCACTCCTTAGCATCTAACCGTCGGAAGCAGCCGGAGAAAAATGAAAGAGGTTACATCATTAACATCAACCCACCTCCTCTCCTTCCTCCCTGCCTTCCTTCCCCTCCTCCTTTGCTCTCCGCACCACCTCGGGCTGGAAACTAACACTGACTGTGTCTTTCTGAGGGCAGAACAGAGGAATGTTTTTCTCCATTTTTCATCTTTCTCCATTTCCACCCCTCTCCCTCCCTCCTCCACTGTTAAGGCATCAAACGAGCGCTTGCTCTCGTTGCCTGTGGTGGTGAAAGCAGCGCAGAAGAGATGTGAATTCATTTTCTAGCCCCCTACTTATTCTGTTGATGTCTTTTAGGGTTTTTTTTCTTTCTTTCTTTCTTTCTTTCTTTCTCTCAAAACTTCCTCCTCTTCCGACTTTGATGCTGCTGGAGATGTCGACACAGCACTAAACAGGCACATATGGGCTGATGATGAAGATAAAGAGAAAGGAGGCTGGAGGGTGCGAGAGAGGAGTGAAAGGAATACAGAGGGAGTGGGGGGGCAGGATGATAAAGGGTGGATAGATAACGAGAGGAGTGGAGCGCAGCGGGTGAAAGAGGGTGAACAGAGGTTGAATAGATATTAGGACTCAGAGATGGAAGTGTCTGGCTATCTGCTGTGGCGACTACTGATAGTGAGACAGAGAGATGCTTAACATCTTAACTGAAACTTGTCCGCTGGGTAGACCTTTAACGGCTTCATTTGTACTCTTACAGAGGACACTCGCTAAAGTTAAGTGGAATAGTTACACAGAGACTAATAAAGCAGGAGTTATGGAGGCTGAGGGATGGTTTAAAACGGTAATATAATTCCGCAGCACTCTAAAAGAATATCAACTGAATGACCTTGAGCTGTGTTTTGTGACGTTGCTGCGGTAGATATCAAAAGTTTGCTTTCAATCCCAAATGCATCCGTTATAGAGGACCCTGCTCCACTTTCTGGTAGCAGAATAGAGTTCTGCTTTTCTTTATTTGCATATTTGTGCACACAGACAACAAAATTAGTAATAGAATAATATTATATATTAGAATATATACAAGAGTATGGTATAGTAGGCGGGTTTCCATTAACCCTCATATTGCGAAAACTTAAACTGTGAATATAAAATATGCCTAATGGAAACACACGATTTTCATATAAGCTCCCATTTATCACAAAAAAGTTTTTACACTTGCCTGGGGTGGTATTTCAGACAATTTAGAAAAGCCATATTTTGCAAAACTGCAATAACAACTTTTTGTTTGCTTTTACAGGTCACATGACGAAGGAAATGGCTCCCTCGAGTGTGATGCAGCAGGCGCTATGAGAGATGTTATTTCATCACATAACTCTTCAAAAGTTGAGCAGATCATCAGAAAGTTTTAAATCCACAATTCCTCTGAGAAACTGCCTCCCAGAAATCCCTCTTATGTAGCCGCTCCAACGTATAAGGGGCTTTCCTTTCCATTATCACACCCATAACACACCTACATTGCCTTCAATTCGAAATAATGAAGAGGAGAAATCACATAACATCACAAGAGATCCTTTAGGATACAGTCTACACACAAAATATTCGGGTGAACGGTCCAGTTTGCAAGATAAGCTGTGACATATAATGCCCACCACGCTGCAGATGACTAAAGACCACTGTTCAATACCAGCTAAAAGCAAAATCTGTTGTGATTTAGTTATTCATTGCCGTTTCTCCAGCAGCTTCCTCAGAAGCAAGTGTTGGTATTTTTTAATGACCTGCGGCTTATTCCAGTGGCTTTTAGCCTTCAAATGTGGGCGTTTTTATAGGAGCCATTGCCTGTGCTGAGGTTGGAATTGAATCTGCGGGCATTCCGGCATGGACAGCACGAAAAGCAGTTGTTGTTGTTTTTTTTTAACAAGACATCTTAGCTTTTCCAGCAGGGATTATGCCTCCAAAACTGGGTATTTTAAGTCAAAATATGAACTGTTTTTTGTATATTTTTTGCATGATCCTCACCCCCCGTTAACCACAGCATTGCTGAAATAAAGTTTCAACATATATGGGACATGATAACATGCAAATGTAACATATCCGTGGTTTGGATGTACAATGCTAACAATTTTTAGATGCTGCTGAAAAAAAAACTATACATGAATAATCAAAAGCAAAGTTACAAGATAAAGTGACAAAAAATCTGTACTGAACTTTTGCTAGCAGCTCTGTGAGCCTATGCTTAGTGTCAGCGGATGGCAGAAGTTAAGCAGGCTGCCACAGCTGGCTGTAGGAACACATGAGACATTGGCAAGCACTGCGGACACAGCAGTCAGGACATCCGTATGACTAACGCAGGCAAATAAGGTTGAAGAAAAGGCAAAGTCTTCCTCCGGGGTGACTGTGCTGCTCTCTTGTGACATTTTTAGGCCAATCACTGGGCTCATCACAGAGGGTTTGCAAGATGCACTGTGATGTCTTGTTGATTCCACTAACATTGAAATAATGTGTGTTCCTAATACTGACACACACACATACACACACAGCAACTAATTCACTCATGGCAGAACAATGAGCTCATTCTGCAATGGGAATGGAGTGGATGTACTCATGTACCCCACTAAAAGTACTGCAAGCTGTCCATTACAAAAACAACTCTGTCCTCTTTCTACCTTTTTCTCCATTAGTCTCACACACACACAATTACTAATCCAGCACTTCAAACTTATATATACACCAGAACTCGCAGTCCATGTCTGCATAAGTCATTTTGAATGCCATATATTTGGTTTGATGATACAAAACTAACACAGTATGTGGAGCATCATTGGAAGAGGACTTGGTATCATTTGAATCTTTTTTGAGTACTGATACCAAAACAATGCCTGTTTTAAAATTCTATCTGGCGAGTAGAAACATGTTTTTGTTGGCAGACTTTTCAAACTTTTCAAAGAAGAAATACAAACTATAATTTGGATTGGCACGCAACACACCCTTGCAGTGATAAATACACTAAGGGCTTTTGTTGTTATACAACCCCACTTGGGTCAAATGACTTTCGCCACATTTCAACCAAATTGGGACTGGTTCTTGATCTGATTGTTCAGGATTCTTGGAACCTTGGTACTATCAAGCAAATCAGTCAACGTTTCAAACAGAGAAGAAGCGACATAATCAAGGGTACTTCATCAACACAGGGCGTGCACCATGTACAACGGAAGTAAACAGTAGTACCTAGATCTGTCTTTTTATTACAGATATTTGTTTTCCTCCAAAAAACAAGCATGACGTGTTGGAACGGGGTTCGGTCTGTTCAGTCTTCTGTTCTCCGAGTGGGTTCTCTCCAGGGTCTCCTGCTTCCTCCCACATTCCAAAGACATGCAGGTTAGGTTGATCAATGACTCTAAATTGCCCTTAGGTGTGACTATGAGCACACCAGTCTGTCTGTTGTCTGTCTATATGTGGCCCCCCCGCAACCTGTGTGAGGACAGTCAGTTACAGAAAATGAATGAATGAATAAATGTTGTCACAGTTTGGAAAGCTGGAAACCAATTTTTCAGGTTCCAAACCAATTCATTTGTGGTTGAAAATGTTCAAACCGAACAATACAAGGTGTGAGAACTGGAACAGAACCCGTCCAAGTTGTTGGAAAAAGGGTTGTATGAGTAATGTGAAAGGAGTCCTTCATAATGATGTTCCATTATTTTGGTTTCATGGCCCAAATAATTCACTGTTTTGGTTCAGTCATCAACAGTCTTTCCAGCAGCAGCAGGCAGCTGTTTTCAGCAAAAGGCTTTGATGGACACTATCTGCTCAGCAACAAACAGCAGGTACACACATTAGTGACTAACTTGTGAACATAGTGGAGCATTTCGCAGCTAAAGAGCCTCGTTTTTATTTATTTTTTCAGAAATCTGTGGAGAAAGTGCCTTAAAAAAGGCATTGTTTTGGTGTCAGTACTCAAAAGATTCAAATGATTCCAAGTCCTCCTCCGATGAAGGCCGACATACTGTGTTTGGGCATTTTATAAAATTTAAATATGTATCTTAAAATCAAATATATGGCATTCAAAAACCTTATGCAGACATGGACTGGAAGTTCTAGTGTATATATAAGTTTGAAGTGTTGGATTTGTACAAATTAACACCCCTACTGGTTAGCTATGGTTTAAGGAAAGACTCAAGGTTGGGCAATTGGGTTATCCCATTTCATAATTAACTTTCATTAAGTACAAAACTTACAGTAATTCATTGCTGACTTTTGGTTTCACACAAGACACAAACTTCAGTCTCCTGAGTCAAAGTCCTGTGTTTGTTTTACCATCTAATACTCAGACCACGTTTGTATGCAGACTTTCTCGCTCTTTATATGTTAGCTGACTGCCTCATTTGTTACCATGATACGATGGAGCACAGCCTGCAGTACATAGGTTACATGATCGCAGCCTCCTGGCTCATGCTTACATGGTTTATATATGAATAATAGGGCATCACTTTTCATAGGTATGAATTTAAACTGTGAATAAGAACAGCCTGGTCAGGGTAACCGAAACACAGCTCCAATGGATGATAACACTTTGTGTCTGCTTGATGTGTAAATAACATTTCTGATGTTTATAAGGTGATAATACGTGTAATATGTGTTGTGATTACAGCTGGTTGCACTCAAGAGAATCTTGGCAAAATACACTGAAAATCAAAGTAATCAAGTTGTTGACTACAACTTGTGGATGTCTACCAAAAGTTACAAAAGTTGGCTCATTTGGCTTATTTAATCAAAGCCTTGCTTTTAGCGAGTGACCCAATTTTCTCACAAGTGTTTATTTCAAAACAGGAAGCCAGAATGCTTAAGTAAAGTGACAGCAAACTTTCATCTATATGTGGCAGTAAACATATACCAACTGATGAAGAATTTGATTGAGCAGTTGCCATCTCACAGTACTTGTCAGTTTTCAATAGTCAGTGTAATTCATACAACTAAATTATGTGGTCAGAAAGTGTTACAGCTTGTTACTCAGCCAAACAGTAGCACCCATGATGGCAGTCCAGGTTAAACACATGGAAAGCAGTCGAAAATGTCTCAACAGCATCAGTTTGGTTTGCAGTTAATGCCTTTTTCCTGGACAACCGGTACAGAAATTATAATTTCTTCAAGAAATACTGCATCCTTTTACTCCAATTCTATACTTCTCTATCATATTAAATTATTAACGCTGAGCGTATCCTCTATTCAATTATTTGCCAATAATCGATACATTCGTATCGATTATTGGCAAAAGTCATTACCCATATATGGGTGATACAAAGTGTATTTTTACACTTTTACAGAACATAATGAAGAAAAAGATGCTTAGAGTAACTCAAAATGATCAAATTCCCACTGAAGTTTGTGTTAGTGTGCCGTCATTTTATCCATCTATCTATCTATCTATCTATCGATCTATCCATATATCACTTAAATAAATTGGTAAACAACTGTAGTACAGTAGGATGATGTAATTACAGTGAAGAGGCATGAAGAGACCCAAACTATTTTTCTATAAGCCAACAAGCCAACAAATTCCTCTTTCTCATTCCAACACACACACACAAACCATAGCTAAGGGTTACAGTAGCCCGCTCTCTCCTCTTCTTTCTCCATCTGCACCAAACTGCTTAAAGTGATAATGAGTTGTTTTTAATAATTGATTTGCATATAAAAGCCGAGCCGTCTGTGTGGGTGGCAGAAACAGATCCTAGATCACAGTCTGGCTGCTGGCAATGCTTCAGAGAAAAGCAGAGAAAACAGAGAGAGTGAGGCAGAAGGCGAGAGGGAGAAAGAAAAAGACAAACTGAGAAACAGAAATAAGAGAATGAGGGGAAACAAGAGAAGAGAGAATGAGAGAAAGAAACATAAAGATGAAGTAAGGATGAGCCAGAGAGAGACTGCTGTGAACAAGACATTGAGCATTAATGTAACGCATTTAGTGTTAATGTTTGAAAGTGTTTTCATATTTCTGCAACTTAAAAAAAAAATGCTTTTCAGTTTGTGTGAACCCTCCTTTCTGTTTGTAGTCATGCTAGTTTGAGTGGAGTGTGTGCCTGGATAGAAATATCTGCCACTGGGCTTCATTCATTTCATTGTTCATATTACTGTACAATATTTGATTTAAGTGTGTGTGTGTGTGTGTGTGTGTGTGTGTGTGTGTGTCTGTGTGTAAAACTTTGACACCTTACATCAGGGCTCACCAATTAATGATCGAAACCGCAATTTGATAGAGAGTATTGTGTCAAGTGATTACCCCTTTTAACAGTAGATATTTACATTGAGACTTACAGTACATTGTTAACAAGCTCTTCAGCTGTAGAGGTTGAAAAAAAATCATTGTCTGCTTTTCCTGCTATAATGGTAACTATTGCCAGCACATTTACACAGCAGCAGTTAGTTAATAACTAAAAACTGAAACTCTCAAGCAAACATGGTTTTCTTAAGGAATTGACAACCCTCTGTATCATTTGATTTTGTCTTAAAAAATAATAATAATAATTGAAAAGACAAGAAAAAAATGTGTCTTTCTCGACATAACCAAAGATTTTCCGTTACTAGCTTAGTAACTGTGAAATTTCAATAGAGACTGTGCATCCCAGAAGCAAAAGAGGCATGATGTGAACACAATAGATTTGTCTCTAGTGTAACTTAAGGAATAAACAATGGCAAATATAGTATACACATTCTTGCTTTTGTACTATTTACTTTTGGAAGAACAAATTCTTTAATCAGGAATGGAAGCTTTATTTTACATTTGTGTGGTGACACACTGTTGTGCTGTGATTGGTAGGTCTACTTTTAAACTACACTATAAAAAAAATGGCAAATAAAGGTTTGCTGACACATGTGCCCACAGCAGCGCTTACACGTCATGCCATCCCTGCATAAGTCGCTGCCCCACTACCCCAACAAAAAAAAAAGTCTGGACACATCACTGCTGGAGCTACATCTGTGAAGAGTGTGTTTCCTGTATTTTGATGCAGTGTGTACTGACTGCTGAGAAGTGTTTTTATTCCAACTGCTGTGTGTATGATCTGAAAACACTGTTTGATATTGAGCAGAGATATAAACTGTTTTGGTGTGATTGTTTGATTTTGCCTGTTTTGTGAAGGTAGTTTGAACACTGGGCTTTGTGTTTGCAGTTCAAAAAAAAAAAAAAACAAAGAAAAAAACATGGAGGACCTTAAGAAATGTGAAAAAATAGCAGTTGTGGAAACTGTAACAGAACAATCTCAGGATTGAGCTTCAGAATATTTTTGATCATGAGCTCAGCTACCAAAACGAGGATTTTCCTACAGCACGAGAATGGACATGCACATTTTACTCGGATAATACTTGGTCGTAAAAAGTACATTATCTTTATGGATTTCAGTTTCCAGCTCAACCAGAATTATTTCTCTAAATAATCTTTGAATTATTAGGTGTTAAGGTGTTATTTAAAAACAAAAAAAGCTTATTTGAACTAAAATTATTCAGCTCTACTTTACAAGTAGCACAGTTAGGACAGCTGAGTCAATTTGCGAGGGAGGTGACTCATTTCAGTGTTTGTTAGAGTGGAAAAAGGAGTGTAATATTTGTGGGGAACACAGGAGCACGCACACACACGCACACACACACACACACACACACACACACACACACACACACACACAAACACACACACACACACACACACACACACACACAGACTGCTTCACACACATATTTTGCTGAGCATTCACACCGCCTTGCATAACTCTCCGTATAGAAGCAGCCCACTCGCTGAAACACTCAAAAACACACACCTCACACAGATAATCTCTCTGGGAACAAGACAAGGAGATGTGCATCCGCCCACCCACATACACACCTACACAATCTCCCATTATCCACACAAAAGAAGGTTCACTTTTGACACTGACACACACAAACACAGACACAGGCGTCTCTCCTCGCTGATAAAGACCTGAATCAGAAGATAACAGTGTTTCTCAAAGGTTATTCTCCACCGTGTGCACCAACTCTCTATCGCTATCAGATCCAATAAGACTGCACTGTTTGGGGCTGAAGTCGGGGTTAAAAGAGATTTCGCTGCCTTTCCACACATGTAAGCTTCGAAAACATTACCAGCGTGATAGATATGAGTGCAGAGAAGGTCAGCGACTGTAAAAATACAAACTTTACAGGCTTGATGATGAAGGATACTGGGAGCCAGCCATAAGGCCTTGGCACAGACAAGTCGGTGCTGAAACCAATTTAAATGTCTTGTGTAAGCAAAGGATGCCAAATGTGATAAGAAGCACTTTTGAACTTTTAACACAACAGCAGCCAAACACCATGCACACATGCTTTGATGCAGTTTCTGGCTTTTTAGCATTCATTTTCAGTTTCTTGCCATTATCTGCAAAAGATGGGAAATCAGTCATATTTGATCATTAATATGAAATCTTCTTGAATAAAAGCATGTGAATGCAGATTTTTGCTCTGTTTTTAGTTGGTGAGAGACTTTCAAAAAGAAAGGAACACATAAGTAAGATGTAAAGTTGGCTTCTGTCTTCAGACACTGGCATCAAACAGCCTCACATCAAATATATGCAACAAAGAGCAACTGATGCACGCATTCATGAAATGGCCTCTAAACATGGCAGCTTTGTAACAGTAACATGGACTGACAGGCGAAAACTCAAAAGAAGTGATGATACTCACTGGAGCTGCAGCCAGGGCCTCCTTGTTGTAGTACTTTTTCCTCTCGTACTTGTCCCGGATGAAGACCTCCACTGCTCTAAAGGGTAGCATTAAGGGCTGAAATACTGCACAAACATATCCATGTATCCATTATGTACACACGCAACATAAACATACAGCACATGCTTAAATCATCAACACACTAATTCTAAGAAATAGTGGGGAAAAAGAACATAGTCTCCAACTTTTTCTTTCCTGACTTTATGGTTGTGAAATGCTGCAGGCATTAGGGCAAA
The DNA here is from genome assembly GCF_008729295.1 of Plectropomus leopardus. Taxonomy (NCBI): domain Eukaryota; kingdom Metazoa; phylum Chordata; class Actinopteri; order Perciformes; family Serranidae; genus Plectropomus; species Plectropomus leopardus. Next base: position 27,298,514 of record NC_056477.1, on the reverse strand, counting down.
AGAATTGTGATGAGGAGGTTGCCAATTTGAATCCCTGGATGAGATTCAAAATATAGGTAAAGATAATCTGCATCAGCTGTTTATTAAAGACTACAATTAGAATTTGTGTGACGTTTTGTCATCATTAGTGAATGAATTCTTGAGTTATGGCCAAAAACAGGATTTGTGAGGTGAGACCTTGATGTTTGACCACGAAATTTGAATCAATTTATTATCAAATCCAGGAAGACGTTTGTGCCAAATTTTAGGAAATTACGTCAAGGCCATCTTGAGATATTGCTTTCATGAGAACAGGACAGACAAACATATGGAAACCAAACATTTGTGTGACATTTTGTCATAACTGACGCATGAATTATTCAGTTATGGCCAAAAACATGTTTTATGAGGTCAGTGACCTTGATCTTTGATGACGAAAATCAAAGTTTGATATAATTCACAAGTGTTAACCCTTTATAACCTTGATTTACATCAGTTTACTTGTGCTTCATTCAGACAATTTAACCCTTTGAAACCCAAGCAAATAGGTGCAATTTCTTTCAAAATCATTGGAAAAAAGGGAATTTCCAACTTGGCAAATTGTGAAAAGGGTTTTAAAAAAAAAAAAAAAAACTTTTAAAAAAGGAGGAGTATTGGAAAATTATCCAGAAACATAGATTTTAATTATTACAAATATTTTTTACTTCATCACTTTTTCAAGACAATTTTCTAGATTTTTTTTTCAGGTAGTTTTCTTGTACCTTTTACTAATATTTTGATATTTTTTGGACAATGTCTTCTTAAGTTTCTTAATGCCTTCTCCTTACATTTTTTCAAAGAAACCAAACCAGTCTGCAAAGGATTGAAATCCAAAAAGACTTTGGGATGCCCTCATAGCATAAAAGAATAAAGCGCAAAAAATAATGCACAAGCCATTTTTTTAAAAAAAACCCTGTTTGTGAAATACCCTGATATTCCTCGCTTTTCTCAGACTTGTTTCAAACTCTATAATTTTCTCTGTGTAGAACGCTTCTCTCAAATCGTCATCATTAGTGGGACCCCTGATGGAAGACACTGCATGCAGACGCTGATCATATCTCCTTGCAAAATGGCATCAGTGACATGACTGATATTGTTCTGTTAAATTGATTGAAAAAAAATGCATTCGCTAACAACAGGAATTATGGGTGGCCATGGTGTTTGCATTAAAATCCCTGCCACTGTCAAAACCCTATAATAGATGTGCAAGCGCGTGCACACTCGACCTCAAACACACACACACATACACACAAACTCCCACTCACACGCTCCCAAACATACGCTGCCATTTCACCCAAGCACTCCATAGGCGCTAATCCCGACTGTCTTATCTCCGTATTTCAGCAGCAACGCTTCTGTCGGATCGGGTAATAGTCTTCAAAAGATTGAAAAATGATGACCACCCGCACGAGTCGAGCTATGAGAGAGATGGGGGGAGGCAGGCTGCTGGAGCTGCATCTCAAACACAGCACTTACTGAAGACGAGAAACAGCAGAGCAGATCTAACAACAGGGGATAAATGTGTGCTAAAAAAGAAATGGTGGCTTTGTAAACATGACCACAATGGAAATTCAGATGGAGACTGATGGTACAGCAATGACACTCCTTTTAATGGAGCAGATAGACTGATATATGGGCCCACACTGACCTTTGCCATACATTATATCCAGTCCAGTTAGTGCTGTCCAGCTCTGAGGAGATGGATGCCATACAGCTGGACTATCTATCATACTGTGTAAGTGAGCAACAATATATCGGCCATAAACAGGAAGACCTGAACTGAAAACACATTAGAGCTGCTGATATGTTTTATTATCTCTTTTGAGGAGCTGCAGTTAACAGCTGCCACACCGATGGGCCGAAAAAGAAATAAAAATTCTGGCATGCAGCGGCAATAACAATGAATGCTGAGTCAGGCGGTTACACCTGCGATAAGGACATTTCCACACTGGAAGATGCACTGATGCCATATTTAATGTTCATCATATTCTTTCCACTAAACCCAACACAGACTTACTGATGTCAGTTATTCAGGGTTCACAGACATTTTCAACCATAAATTTCCACAATTTTTCCATGACTATGAGGCAAATTCTTAAGACTGTACATTCTCTTAAACAACCACTAATACTCTACTCTTTTTCATCAGTAAATAATAGCTTTTTAAAATATATATTATTTTAAATAAAAATGAGTTCAGAACAGGATTAGAACTAAATATTTAAATATAATTTAGGGAATGTTTGTTATTTATGAGAGGGGAGGGGGCAGGGGGAAAAAAGTGGAGGCATGTCAAATAACTTTCAAGCATTGGGGAGGGACTTATGTTTTTTATTTTGGCTTTAGAGGAGGCCACAACAACTTTAAAAGGTTAAATTTGCATTTATTTTGCTGCCGATTTAAAGAAAGCATGCCTCCCAAACCCACAAATGCCTTTTTTTTCCTTCTTTAAAACTTTTTTTTGCCTAAAAAATGTTTTGGTGATTTTTTAAAAAAAAAACATGCCTGTTTTCTTTTACATAAAAAAAAAATTCTTTCTCTTAAGAATTTTGGCTTTTCTGTATATATATATATATATATATATATATATATATATATATATATATATATATATATATATATATATATATAACATTTTATTACTCCCCTTTTTTCATACATATATTTATAATATATATTTAGTTTATTCTCTATATTTTGATATGCTTTCCCTGTCAGCCATCCCAGTTACTTCCAACATACACACATACACACACACACTGCAAAATTGCCTTTCAACACCCTCAACACACAACGCAATGTACCTATTTGTTTTTACCCGTTTCAATTAATAGGTCTTGTCTTTTTTTCTCACACACATTGTCGTCCCTGTCATGTCTCTCACTTTTCTTGTGTTGCATCACACAATAAAAAATGTTTTTATTTTTGGTCATTTTTTTTCTTTAATATTTTGGGCTATTTTTAAAAGAAACATGCCTTCCAAACCCATGTAAATCGACAATAATTTCCATTTATCATAGCCAGATATTACTATTACTACAGGTTTGGGTAACAAAAAATTTAACAAAATTCCATAACTTTTCCAAAACTTTAAGCACATATTTCCAAAACTAGTTTTCCCAAACTTTTGCTGGCCTTGGAAATTGCTATTTGGCAATTCCATGACTTTTCCATTTTTTTTCTGATCATACAAACACTTGCATGGTTGTGATATATATGTTATATGATATATGATATAGAGGTTACCTATAGAAATTCTTTGAGAAACAATTTGGCTTTATTAAGAGGGTATAGTTAGAATAATGCTAATTACTGTATTAATTTTCAGAAACAAAACACTCCTGTTAACCATTAAAAATCAGCAATAGTCAAGTGTTACTCTACAAATGCAAATACACCCAAAACAACATGAAGGAGTACACACTGGTGTGAAGCGTAGGAGGAATATTGTTTAACACACACATACACAATGCTGTGAGAGTTGAAACAAAACAGCAAATACGGCGGGGGAATCAGATTCCATTTTGTCATTTTACATGCATAGCACAGTAAATAGCCGGGCCAAAGTGATGTGGAAGTATGCAGACGGAGGCACACACAAAAAAACGCTCGCACACGTTCAGGCGGTAGCTCCTCTAATCCAGGGTCTGTTATCTGCTGTTTTCAGCCAGCGGCGCTGCTGTCAGAACGACTAATGGACTTCAAAAGAGTGAAGAAGAATGATGACCACCCGCACAAATGGGCCTGCCAGATACAAGATAGGGTATTAGAGCAGCATTTCAAACAGGGAGATTATTTATTTCAGTCTGCTGGTGGAAATATGAACATATGCTGCTGTGTTAACCACACAGCTGTCTTGTCTGTATCGTGGAAAAGGGCAAACTGGATACCGCTGTTTCACCGTTGTGCACACAGACACTGCTAGAGGTGTCCTGATTAAATGTGTGGAATGATGCTGAAGTAGCAGAGCCTGTCACTTCTAATTTGCTGCAGGAATATGATCGGAAAAGTGCAGACGATGCTGAAGTTTGGATTTTGACCAGTTAGATTTTAGAATGTAATTTCTACCTTGACACAGCAAAAGCGCCCACTGCAGGAGCGAAGTCAGGTAGGGTGCATCGGATGGCAAAATGTGTCTCACTTGTTAACCTGTCATCCATCTCCATCCTCCTGGTTTGGAGTCAACCGGTAAATCAGTGAGAATTATACCATATACCATTATCATTGCACATTATTTAAAAATATATATTTATTTAAATTATTTTGCTTTACCGGAGGCAAAAAAATCCACCACGTTTTAAACATTGGATTGAAGAGGTGATGTCAATAATAGAGAAGGTCAGGTACACTGTAGGTGGGTCACACCAGAGGTTTAATGAAAACATCTTTCCTTAGCTATTTTAAAACCTTGTCATATGAATGATGATATGTAGCTGTCATATATGAATTGGTTCACTTATGTACTGAACATGCATCGCCTAAGATTGGTCTGGTTATCTCAATGTATTTATTTTTTTTATTTTTATTTTATTTTATTTTTACTATAATTTAATTTTAATTAATTTCATTTTATGTTATTATTCCTATTTTGGTTATGTGTGTAAACCTGGGTGGGAGGGTGTGGGTAGGCGTCTGTGTTAATTAAGGTATACATGGATTCCCATGTCAAATGATTATATTTTGAAAACATAAATAATGTCGGAAAAAAAAAACAGAAAGTTAGAATATTTGATTCCACCCAGCCCTAGTTTAGATGAATGCTGGGAGCAATAATAAGACAGTCGGAGACCGACACACAGAACGCTTTCAGGAGAAGGATACTGGTCTGTCTGTGGCCGTCTGAAGCTCTCTGGTAGGTGGGCTTCATACAGCTGTCTGGCCCTGGTGTTGCCCATGTCCACCATACTCTGCAAGAAGAGAAGAAGACAGAAAGAAAAATACGTGGCGTTAATACCAGCAATTTAGAAATGGTAGCGCTGTACCAAATGTTGTTTCTTTTTTTTTTTCATTCCAAGCTTCTATTGAGGTATTCGAATGAAGCTTGAATATCTGTCATCACATTTTATGATGCCATCACTCTAAATAAAAAAAAATCAAAACAAAATCCTCAATTTGAATAAAGTGATTTATCAGATCAAATTAGTTATGAACCAACTTTCTTTACTGAATAAATGTCATTTATGGTGCTGTCAGGCTGCTTGGTTAAAGGTGCATGTCGCAAATCTTTTTTTTAATTAATTTTTACTTTTGGCTTTTTACAGTGTTCTCAAGTTGCAACAAATGTCTGGATTACACAAGTCCATCCAACATCCTACACAGCCACCACTGGAATCAAATGTTAAATGCATCAGAAAATTATCCCAAAAAAAGGGGGAAAATGTCCAGAAAGCCATATTTATAATTATATACTTTATATTCTAAACAATGTCACAGAAAAAAATATATATATATGTATACAGATATATATTATATATTTAGGTCATGTACTTGGGCCATGTCCTAAGTGTTGTTGTGTTAGTTGCTAGGGCAAAAAATGAGTTAGCCCGGAAGTTTCTGACCAGAAGTCTTGCAAATATAAAAATTTAAACTGGTCGTGTCTGTATTTTCTTTGAAAATAAGATGAATGGAAATGCGCAAAAATAAACAAATAAATACAGCTGTGCAGCATTTGAATGCTGATTTAGAATTTGAATGTCAACATTATGAATAACGCTTCGAAGCATCGATCTGCTCAGTTCTCTAGCAAAGTGCCTTTAAGAACAAGAGTTCTTTGATTCATCACATTTGCATTCCACTCAATTTGCCCGCTGACTCCTTCCCGTGCACGCTCACACACATGCCAACACACAGAGTGAGAGACACGCTGGCCGTATGTGTCAGGGCTAAATTAAGAGGAGGGTGATAAATGGGGTGATGATAGGAGAAGTGGAGGAGATGGAGTCAGAATAATCAGCCATCCAGAATTAATTAGTCATTGAAAACAGTGATTAACATTCACAGTGAGACCCTTTTGACTCACACTCAGCTGATGGATAGGCACGGCCTTGAAGAAACACACATGCACCTTTAACATTGTGCTCACATACACACACCCAACAATTGGATATATTAACAAGTGGATGATTGAATAAATTACAGGCATGCTCAGGTGATTTTCACGGACACACGCGCACACACACGCATACACACACACCAGCTCTACAGATTTAATGCGTGTAATTGAATCAATGTGACATGCTAGTTTCCCACAAAACACACTTATACACAAGACTAATTATGTTCTCTATATTCCCCAAGCAAGGGTGTGTGTTTTACATGTGAGCAGGTATGCATATCAATCCACTGTGTATGTGGAAGTACACACGGAATGAATACTAAATAGAAATACTGCATTTCTTAGTGAGTGAGTGTGTGTGTGTGTGTGTGTGTGTGTGTGTGTGTGTGTGTGTATGTGTGTGTGTGTGTGTGTGTGTGTGCGTGTGTGTACACAGACATTACTGTGTGTGTGCCACCTTATAGAGACTACTTGTTTATTTAACCCTATGAGGGACATGTTCTCTCTTAGAAACAGTTTTTCATAACAACTAAAAACAGGCTGCCACGTTCATGGTGTTATTTCTGCATTTGAAAAAAAAAATTAATATTCATATATATATCATATATATGACAATAATTAAGAGTTTTCTGCTTTTCATAAATGTAAAGTTCAAAAATGTAAAGTGAAGTTTGTGGAATAATTGCAATTCCGGGACAGATAATGAATGCACAGGTGAGATGAGGCTTCGTCAAGGCTAGGGCTGCAACAACGAATCGATAAAATTGATTATAATTGATTATTAAATGTGTTGGTAATGAATAAAGTTATCGATTTGTTGTATTGCGCAATTATTACTCTCTGTTTCTCTAACAGCGTTTGTCAGGAGCATCTCTAAGCTGCGTGTCAGCGGCAGCACATCTCGAGAAACGGTGGTTCGCCCATTTTTTACGTGTGAGCACGTTTGTCAGCAGAAATAGACAGTGAAGATGGTGTTTTAAAGATTATATTGACTCTATACCACTTTTTACTGCAGTTTAAAAGTCTCTCTCTGTCACAGAGATGGGGAAATACAAAGACGGCTTTTTTACTCCAACTTCCCTGCTTCCCTTTCAAAACAAAAGCCCTCTGACAGCGTCTCTGTAGACAGAATCCCATCAGTTGCTGACACAAGGCATTTTATTTTGAAACATTTACAGGACCGTGCTGTCGGCTGTGCGGGAGCTTGCACGACTTCATAAATGAGAGGAATTTGTGCTTATAAATGTGGAAATACAGTACTACTATTTAATATTATTTTGACAGCTCAGGGATCTTCAAGCAATCGCCTGTTTATGCACTTTTTGCACTGTTGTCAATGATAATCTATTTTTGAGCAAAGTAATGGCAGAAAAAATTCCTTATTTCATTAGAATTTCTATTTTTATTCATTTTATAAATCCGATTAATCGATTAATCAAAAAAATAATCTACCGATTAATCGATTATCAAAATAATCGTTAGTTGCAGCCCTAATCAAGTCGTAACTATATTTTGGACATTAAATTTACTGTTATTACGAAAGAGTTCTGCAGCAGTCTGTGTACGACTTGTGTGTGTTTCAGTTTGACTATGAGTCTGAGAGGAAAGGGTCCAATGCTGGAAGCAATTTGGGTCAGTTTGGTTCAACTGAAATTACACTGTGCTACTCCAGTGATTTTTCAAAGGCCAACTTGCACAAAGCAAACAATAATTATCTGATAATTTGTTGACCTTTATCTCCAAATGCTTTTTTTTATTATTTTTTTTTTCATTGTTTGTGCCACTTGGCTTGTTGACTGTCCCAATTTTAGAATGTAATACGTAAATCATGTTTGGAACTATTAAAGTGGGAACATCTGATTGTTGTTGTTGGGAGTTACTGGTCAGGACTAGAAGAGACTCAGTCAAAATTGTTCTGATCAGAACCACAGACATAAATCACAAAAACCAATTCAAACTCACAAATCCAATCTGAGTAACAACAAGCAGTAAGAAATGTAATTTTTGGTGGGTTTTTCCTCTAATATCCGTGTTCAGTATTTCCATGCTGGTGTGAGTGGTTCTGTGCGAGAAAGTTGTGTCCCTGTTTATGTCGTGTATACCTGGATCTGCTCAGGTGTCCACTGGTCCAGATTGACAGATTTGACTCTGGAGATGTGGACACCCAGGTTGCGGTGGATGCCAGCACAGCGGATACACATGAACACCCCAAGGTTCCATGATGCCCATCGAGGACCTGAAAAGGGAAAGAAAGAGAATGAAGGGGTATTTCAGACAATTTGAAAAGCCATATTCCACAAAAGTGCGATGGAAACACTTTTTTGGCTTTTCTAGGTCACATGATACTATGGCCGTGTGCTTGTCTGTAGACCTGGCTCCTTCGAGCATGATGCAGCAGGAGCTACAAGAGGTGTTATTGCACCACATAACTTTTCAAAAGTTGAGTGGATCACCTGGAAGTTTTGAATCCAATTTCTCTGTGAAATTGTGGACTATCACCTTCCAGAAATCCCTCATACGTGGTCGCTCCCACTGAAAGGGGCTTACCTTTATATTGTTGCTCGCTTAAAATGCCTACATCGCCTTCCATTGGAAATAATGATGGCGAGTTTAGTGGCTGCAATAGAAATAAAGCTGCTAATATTTTGAACATCCATCGCCATGGTTACTGGAATGTTATCATCAGAGGAAAAGTCACATAACATCACTCAATGGGAATGCAGTCATCCCGCCATTGTGTTTTATTGACATTTTGAAAATATCGCTTATGTTTTGCAAAAATCTGTCATGGAAACCTGCGTACTGTGTTATCAGTTGACTCAGTAGCACTGCTGCATGGAGGAGGATACCATCCCTGACATTTGTAGACAATATAGATTCAGTCTTTCAATTCAAATCTAAAATGTGAAAATGATAAAAGAGCAGGAAGTGATTAATTAAATTTGGCTGTGAGATGAAAAAGCAAACGAGAGACCGCTATTCTCTCTGAACCTCTTCACTCAACACAGTCCATTAAAAATGTACTTTTAAAAAAATCAAAGGTTACTCTCATTTCCAAGTGTGAATTTGCCAAGAACAGTTTTTTGAATACCAAGTTTGTAACTGAACAATGAAAGCTTTTCTAGGTTCTGGTAACTTTTTTTTTTTAGAAACAAATACAGTGAGAGTTCTGTAGTCAATATGAGCAGTGATGTCCTCAAAATAAAATAAAGAAAACAGTCCCATCTACAGAAAGTCGAGCTCAGGAGTCACACTTCGGACAAACTGTTTGACTGACAGGGGATTTGTGGAAAGTGCAGTAGCACGCAGGTACAGTACACTATCAGAGTTGAACAGAAACTCAAGAAGTTAATAAGAAAAGATAAAATCCAAACAGCACAAACATTCAAAGCCTTCACTTACTTTGGTGAAATTGTCTCACTTGAAAAACCCCTAGTTTAGTATTTCAGAACGTACACACTTCAACTTTAGGTTATCCTGAGACATTTTGAAGACATTCTTATCAAAATTGCTCTGGAAGTAATATCCCTAATCCCTTCGATACATGTTAATGGGATTTTACAAAAGAGCAAAGTAAGGTTTGTATTATTTATAGGTTTCATTTGATTGCAGTTCCTGTGGTTTACAAAATATTCTTCTATATAAAAGCACAGTTCAGTTATTAGTCATTTTGAAGCACAAAAAAATGTGCAGATTTAGCTTTATTTTTTCATATTAAATGTATAAGTTGTGTCTATAATGCTACAGCATTTAGTCAACTCCAATTTAGAAAGCTGATTTTTTTTTTAATGCAAAAGATTAAGATTGCACCAAAACTGGTCTTTAAAGGCTATATTTCATGTACTTTTATTTACTTTTTTTAGTTATTAAACCTTGAGTTAAATGTCACTACAATTAAAAACCAATTTCTAAATATGAAAGGTACTACAAAAACAGACCTTTTAGTTCAATAATAGCAGCTTGTCATTAATAAATTGTTTCCTAAACCCTTCGTTAGCTTGGGGTCATAGAATTTTTAAATTCATAAAGCCTAATCCTTAAAAAAACAGAATAATAACAAGAAAATTGCCACATTATTTGTTGCAAGAGGTATGACGAAAGGGTGAAATGCAGATCTAAATCCATTCTATCCGAGCTCAGTACAAATCGTCATGGCACCAAAGTGAAACCAACTCAATTTGGGAAGAGTCCAAGCAGGATTTTGGAGCTTTGCTTGCTAGAGAGAGGCCACGGCAAAAATAACCAAACATGGGGTTACATAAAAAGCTTTGCCAGAGAAGAAGAAACAAGGCCACGAGTTTACTACACAGAACCAGAATGAGTGAAGAACCTTCAGGCAGATGCAGACAAGACTTTGATTCCTGCTGACACGCGATCGTGCGATGTCTGTTAAGAGGAGGGATGGAAATTTTGAAATATCCCACAGGCAACTGCCCCATATGGGTCAATCTGAAGCAGGGTCTCAAGTTTCTGTTGAGTCCTGCAGCAGAACGCTAAGACCTTTACCTCGCCAACATAAAATACCAAAGACCCTAAAGTCGACTGTTATCCTGAATGGCAACTGTCCAATAATAGGTTAGCAAACCGTAACTAGGCCTAGCAGGGTGGTAGTGTAGATTCCTCCACAAGCCAAAGCACAGGGCGATACTCTGCATTTTAACTTTTCCAAAAACCAAAGACACAAGAGCAAAAGTACAAGTATATTTGGCCTGTGTTCCCTATCCTTAGCACTCAGTCTTGCCAAGCGGTCACACGCACTGTGTTCTTTTTCTTCTTTTTTTTACTTTTTGTTTTTTCATTCTTGGCTGAAGTACAGTATCACTGTCACTTTCATGTCAAGTGCAACACTATCAATCTCTTCCACGACGGACTGTCTTAACATGTATTCTATTATCTATGCTGAAGCTAGCTTAATTAGCAAGCTGTTTTCTTTGCAGCAGATAAAAGTGTCAGTCACCGGCTAAAAACGAGGAGCCTGCTTTTGTCTACCTCTGTCGGAAATCAAGGACCCCTTACTTCAAAAATGACTATGTATTTTGCATGGTAAATCTGCCACCGTTATTACTGTAAACTGAATTTGTGCAATGAGGCAACAGACTGACACATGTAGCAAAAGTAATAAAGGAGGGTGGGTCTCAGCAAATAATCAATCGTATTTTGGGTACAACCAATCACACATGTTATTGTCAAATCAGTGTTTCAATAGAGAGTAGCTAGAGCACACTCTAAGACCAGCGAGATGACTGCATGAGCTAATTTTCATAATGGAGATGTCATTATGTAATGTTATGTAGTGAATTACATGTAACTACACTTGTTTAACTACATTTGCAGTATAGCTTGCTGGTAGTTCAACTATATTCATATGTGCATTTCCTTTTCTGCCATTTTTTTTCGAAGTTAACTTATTTTTTTTTTTACCAGTGTTTCTTTCTTGTAATAAATCCCATTTGACCAAAATTAGTGAAAAGTATTTATTTTTGGTTTTTATAAACAAATGTTCAGAGAAGTTGTTGCATTCTATTTTAGAAGTTGCACACCTAACAGTAATCCTGCTTTGTGCAATACCAAATGACTACATACATATGAGCATACATTCATACAAACATACACACATACAAAATATACAAACACTACAACATACATACATACTGTACATACATACACATATTTGTATGTGTGCTGCACATACACACACATAAGAATTAAAAAATGAAAGTAAAAAAGTCAGGCTCGACTTACTAACTAGCTTTATTAGCATTTTTCCCCCTTTTATGTTTTTTCCATCTACAATCCTCTCATCTAATTTCAAAAGCTTTTTTATGAAGCTTGTTGACTGGAGCTGAATGGTCATGAATAGAAAAAAGGATCCTGACACTGAGATAAACTCGCTTTTGTAAACTCTGTAAGAGTCTGTGCGCACATTCACAGCTCAATCGCGCTTTAGTCGGGCTGCTGATTGGTCAATTGATTGTGGTGCTGTTCGTTGATGCTGATGAGAGCACATCCACTGAGAAATATGGCACTGGTCCTCAAGGGAGACGACATACAGTCTGCCCAGAAAGACACTGAATCTATTCAAAAAGACAGCGCTTCCCAACACATTTATTTATTTGTGGTGACCCGCCACGATTAAAACATCTGCAGCCACAAATCTATTTTCTATTCTTGGCACTGGATATATACCGCTCTGTAATCAGGAGCACCAAAATGTGGGAGTGCAGAGTGCATGTGGAGCGGTGACAAACTGAGGAGCATTTATTGTTAAACTTAAACATTTATTCTGTTGGGTCTAAAAGTTTACATTTACTTGCGGCAGTTGCTTCTCCTATCCATCCATCTGATCAGATCAGGTCTGAACGGATAGACATATCACACCCGAGTTACACTGCTGCTGAGGAAAAAAAGAACTCTTAGAGATTTCTACCTGTGCTGCATTCACATACCGGCAAAAACTTCCAAATTAGAGAATGATACAAAGGGACACACGCCCATTTAGAAGGAAAAAAAAGGGACACGCATTTAAAAGAAAAAGTTACCAGAACATATACACTATAATTCTGCGTGAAACACTCTAAGCCGTATTTATTAATTTATCTCAGGACTCAAGGAAAATCTTGGAAGGTTTGTGGGTGAAAGATCTTTTTTATATTCAAAAGACGACAGACATCTTCATGGTTAACATCTCCAACGCTCAGCAACTCACACTAAAACAATCTAGTTCAATAAATAGCACTACAGGTAAGAGGAAATATATGTAATTTTGATTTAGGGGAGGGCTGTCCCTTTAACACAGTCATGCATGCTTTTTGAAGCTTTATAAATATCTTGCTCGAGTGAGTTCAGGTTAAGAGCTTCCTATAGAAATCTGATGTCCAAATGCATCATCCATCATATATAAAGCAGCACAAAACATCCACAGCACTGCCAAATCTCCATGGGGATGAATGGGAGATGGCACGGGAATGACAGTCAAATCATTTTAATGGGCTAGTGGCCACAGTCCCTCAGCACCATCGTTGGCTCTATCCCTCTCCAGACCATGAAGCTTACTATCTGTCAATTTGACGATTGAAAGCGACTTTGAACACAGCAAGTGCAAAAGGATCAACTTTTATGGATCCGGGCTACATAATGGTGCTGCGGCAGGGACGGTCAGATGGCAGCGGGGATGCACGCAGTCTAGTGGGCTGGCCTGTCTCGAGTAAGAGCATCAGTGTGTTAATGCAGTGGCACTAATGCGCTAGACGGCCTAAAGGAGCATTAAGGCAGGGATGACTGAGTGTTAAGCCTGAATCAAGCAGCTCAGCCATTGTAAGCTGGACTCTATCGGTATGGATTGGACCTCACTTTGGTGTGCTCTTAGATAACCTTTCTCAACACAACCTCCAAAACAAACATACAGTAACATACATATCACACGTGCATGCATGCAGTGGCTTAAGACTTTGACAGTCACACTAAGAAATGCCTTTGCAAAACATTATACAACATTATAGGCCCTATAATATGTTAACATGCATACATTTTGAAGAAAAAAAAAGAAAAAAATTCCCAATATGGAAACATGTAAAAAGTGCAAAAAGTCCATGTCATATAATAGAAATCTCGAAATTAAAGTAACCTCACACAATAAACAAAATTAAATAGATACAAATAAAAATAAATCTAGTGTTAAAAAAACAAAATATATGGTGAAAAACAAGTTGCCAATGTTATATAACAGAAATTTGAAAATAAAGGTAAATTCATAAAATAAACAAATGAACAAACAAAATCAATAGAAAAAATAAAATAAACAGACAAAAATAAATACAAATAATACTGAATCTGGTAAAAAAAAAAAAAAATCTGTATAAAATGTATGGTAAAAAAAATAGTCACTTTAATGGAATGAAAATAGAATTCAATAGAATTAGAGAATAATCAAAATACTAAAATGCATTGCATAAAAAAGTCTGTATAAAGGCAAACTAGATTTTGCAAGGTTTTTAGTGAAGCAATTCAATCGCAAAAATAAATGTCAACCATGCGGCTGCGATGCCTGTTTAAGGGTTGAAAATCGAAATCATCCACATGCACTGACATTTTTCTAACAGTAGGTTTTCACAATGGGTTTTCATTCTCCACTGCATTTGAGCTTCTATTTCTGTGAGAAAATCAATGGAGCACTTTAGCGGGCTCTGACTGTATTTAGAAAAGTGAATGCCTTGCACAAATTATACTCTAAAGTACGCTATATTGTAAAAAGACACAAGCATGATCTGCATCTTGCATGTTAAACTGTGCTGTGCTATTTCAACCAGTCAATCATGCTTCACTCTGAGATAATGAGCAGCCAGCACTGATGCTCTTTGGCTCTCAGACTGCTGAGTTCAGTGTGAGTAGATGATGACCAACAAGCCCTCTGAGTCACTTAGTGTAATCTGATTATTCCTAACTTTTGCCAGCGACCACATTTCAGGAGGTTCATGAGAGTGGGCGGTCAGGTTTCCGTTATTCCTTTATTGCTTTAGGCATCACTGTGTTAGCAGTGTAGTAAAATGTTCTTTTTGTTGTTCTAAAAAAAAGTTTGTACACTGCAGGGTTCCTGCAGTTGAAGGCATGGTAGATTAAAGACTTTTTAAGGCTTTTTTAATGCCACTCAAAATTCAATTCAAAACCAAAACGAATCTGATTTTATCTTTTAAAGATGACAGCATGAAAGCTCCCCAAAAGTGAAGTCAAAACAGTTTGATTGCCCCCTGGTGGTGGGCTGCAGTATAGGTCATAAACCTCAACCTCTCAATGTTTGTGCATGGGATACGGGCAAACTAGAGTCTAAAAGTACACATCAAATTAACTTTTCCCAAAGACGGTTTCTGTCATATTAGGTTGTTTGAGAAAATAACAATGTCACTGGTGTTATGCCTGAAAAATAACAATTAAATTAGTCGTAGCAGGGGGTCTAAACTGAAAAATACTTGGGTCAGCAACACAAGCCATGTTTCTCTGCTTGAGTTCCATGCACCTTGTTGTAATGTTAACTGTAACTTTTGTGGCAGCTGCAATATAATAGCAATTGTTTAAAAACGGAGCCTTGGCTGTGGAGGGAAAAAGCCACTCTGATTTATGAGTGCTGACCTGCTGCACTGGTCTGTATCTATTAACTTACTGTTCTGGTCTGTTTGGATGCTGTGCTATTCTGAATCAGCTGTTTCCATCTATTGACCT
The DNA here is from genome assembly GCF_008729295.1 of Plectropomus leopardus. Taxonomy (NCBI): domain Eukaryota; kingdom Metazoa; phylum Chordata; class Actinopteri; order Perciformes; family Serranidae; genus Plectropomus; species Plectropomus leopardus. The sequence goes on along the minus strand of NC_056477.1, from coordinate 27,283,228 downwards.
TTTCTAAAACAATAACTACTGTTTTCAGACATCATCAATACTTTCCGGTGTAAAAAACATCCCTCCCCACCCCAAATCTAAAACTACCTTCCCTGAGACTTCAAATGAACGAATAAATACAACTGATGGTGTTTCTCACTGTGTTGCTGTCGCTTTTTCTTTTAAATACATAGTGTCTCTTTGTATCATTCTGTGTCCCCTCTCTAAATTCAGAGGCTTTTGCGGGTCTGTGAACGCAGCCCAGGCGGTCCATCAGTTCTTTTTTTCCTCAGTAGTAGCTTGTGACTTGCGTGGTGGATAATTGATCTATTGATCTGTTCAGAGCTGATCAGATCGATAGATGAGAGGAGCAGCTGCTGCGACTGAATGCAAACTTTTAGACCCAGCAAGAACCGTTAAGTTTAACTTTTAATGTGCCTCAAAACTTCTGCTGCTCCATCTGTGCCCAGAGTAGCATAGCACAATTTCAACTTCTATTACCTATTTTTTATTTTTTCATTTTTTATTTAAATTTTGACTTGACTTTATAAAAAAGTAGCTGGGAACTTGCTGCATATGTTATTGACAGTCTCAATTTTGACCAAACATTTGCTAAAAGTATATAAACAAAGTTTTGTGTCGGAGTTTGTTATATTCCAAATTCCAAGTACTGACGGAAAGATTTTCATTTTTATTGTAAACGCATAACGGTTCCAAATATTAGTTATCAGTCACATTAACTACTAATAATCGGTATCATCCCTTAGAAACCAATATCGGTCAACCCTTAATATTTCAACAGTGCTCCTAATGAACGGTCCAGCTCCAAAAATAGAGAATGTCTTTGTAGTGGCAGATGTTTTAATCTTGGCAGGCTGCCACAAATATATTAAAGTGTGGGATACCCCGAGTGATGCTCAGGATTGTACTTGGATACTCAGTAACTGCTGAAACATTAGTATCTGTTCATCTGCGTCTCATGTGAATAATTCTGATTCATTAACAGTGTTATTATGCCATGCATCTTTACGCTTGCTCTGCATTGAAGTTTGGACAAAAATAGATGGCTGAATTGAGTTCTCTCAGTAGACATAAGCCCTGCAGCCCCCCCCCACCCCCACCACCACCACCACCACCACCACACACTCACACTCACACACACACAGAATACAAACACACCAATGCTAATTTGTAGACTGCTGACCTGATTAGACTCAAATGAGCTCTGCTCATATATACACGCTCACACACTTTCAGGCACTTTCATGGAGGTAAATTCCAGCACATCCTGCAAGGGGGGGCCATGAAGCAGGGCACACACACGAGCATGACTTCAGAGACATGACACACACATGGCAACACACAAGCATGACTTCAGAGACATGACACACACATGGCAACACACAAGCACAGAGAGAAAGAAGATACCAACGGAGATTACATCAACTAGAGCTCGCTTTGATAAATATGCACACAGACACAAGCATAGATTATTAGCTGCATGCATACGAACAGAAACACACGGAGACATCCCAGCTGAAAGACACACAGACAGACAGCCACGATGAGTGACAGCGGAACTTTCCAACTGGGAGGAGGGGGGACAGTCAGCCAAGCATGAAATTAAAGCCCCAACTGTCAACCTGAGGACAGAGCGACGACTGACGCATGTGTGTGTGCGTGTGTGTGTGTGTGAGAGAGAGAGAGAGAGAGAGAAACATGCGCGGCAGTAGCAGCGAGGTGGGGACGGGGACCATAGATGTCCACTGAGGTGTTGTTTTCCTCCACAGAGACCAATCTGTGACCGTCTTTTTAATCCCGTCAAACATACCGCATGCTGATGGGTGTTTGTGTGAAAACGCTTTCAAGCAACAAATAAAAAATAAATAAGGAACATCTCAATTTATTGATGCGATTCCTGCGAGCTCATTCAATCAATATTTGTGAGCCAGAACAAAAAGTCTGTGACGGGGAAGCGGAGCCCGCTCTCTCTCCAGGGATCGGGTAAAAATACAGAGTTTATAGCTTTAGGGCTGAAAGACACCGACTTTGTGGACTTGAACCATGTCTGGCTTGACTCATACAAATCCTGCAGGACTAATAACACTATAGTCTTTATCTGTTCTGAACCACAGCACCCAAAAACCCATTCTGGCTACTGTCACAGCCCCCCTGTCTACCTTTTTATCTGAATCTTTTTCATCATTTTTAGTCTAATCGCTCTTTAGGTTTTATGTCCTTTTATTTCAACTTTATGTCCCCTTGTAAAATACACTGAAACTTCAGCATTACCACAACCCTTTATGCTTCTTTAAATGATCTCTGGCTGAAACCAATTTAAATCCTCTCTTTTTTACTTCTAGGAATAAGAAACAACAGCTAATGTTTCTGCATAATGGCTAAATAGTGCCACAGGCAAGAAAATAAACCATCCCGGTGCTGAAATTCAGCGTCATTCTCCTTTAAAAAGAAGGCTAACGACCTCCAGACCCTAATTAATAAAATGTCTTCTTAGTAAATCATCGGACGGCTGCCAAAAAAATGTGAGCACAGTTCCGGAGGAGAGTGGAGAGAATCATTGAGTGACGAGACGGACGCTGAGGGGAAAATGAAAAAAGTGCTGTGCTGCTCCCTGCTGGTCCATTAATGTGACTCAGTGTCAGCAGCAAAGAGGAGGACAGGATGGACTGCTTCTGCGAGAGGAAATGTTTTCCTCTCCGTGCAGAGGAATGATTATCTTATTGTCTGTTCTTTAACTAATAGAGGAGCGTTAAGGTCCAGACAGTCTGTAAATCATGACACGTCAAAACAATATCAGAGGTAATAAAGACTCAAACAGCTAGAGGGATATACACAGAGAGAGATACTAAAAGAACTTTATTCTACAGTCTGGCATGTTGTTTGTTTCATTATGTTTTTGATGGGAAGGAGATGAATGATGGGGTGTTAGTGAATCTGCAGACCAAATTCAGGCAACAGACAGCTGAGTAATGGATGGATAGATGGAGAAAGTGAAGGTATAATTCCATCTGCTGGTGATGGGAGGCAATGGCAATCATCTGCTGAAGCAATCAGTCAACTGACAGATCTTACACCGGCAACTGTCTTTAGATTTGGTTTGGGGGTTTTTTTTTAATGGAAAAATATTTAGTCTACCCTCTAGGACTGGTTATTGTTTTAAAAAATGCAGAGCCAGTTTCCATCAAGTGACACTGATACTAACAGAATTATTCATTTGATACCTTTTTTATTCTGCTTCATTCTATTCATGCGGCCGTGTGACGTCACAGTGCCTTAGCACCGCCATTTTTGTGAACGTTCACAACTAAGAAGAAGATGACGGAGGTACGACAAATCAGAAATTGAAAATTTAAATTCCTACAATATGCCCAGAATATGTTGTGCTGTTGGCTGTAACAACAGTCGTCAGAGAAACCCCAAACTACAATTTTAATTCCATCCCAAAGCAGCCAGATCGGCAGAATAAACAATCAGAAACAGAATCAAAAAGCAATAACTTATTTTTAACAAATAAATAATGGGGAATTCACTTCTGTCTCTTTTAGATGCGCCGTGTTTGCAGTAGTGACGATCAACGCAAGTCTGCAGTCTCTCACAAATACGGCACCGTGCGATTCTGAAGTGACGTCTTCGGTACCCATGAAGACCCATCATGTGAATAAAACATGTAGTAATCATACTGCTGAACGTTTTGGCCACATCTAAGCATGCTGAGCTGCCAACTCAGTCGAATACACCGAGCTCTACTTTCCAACACATCAGACTGGATGGACTGTAACTGCTGCTGTAGAGGGCCAATCACACGTCGCATTAAATCAGAGAACACTTGTGGTGATTGGCTGCTAGCAAATCATAAAAAAAAAAATTCACACCTGGGTACAAAAAGCATGAATTGCAGGTACCGTTTTTTTTTACTCTTTGGTCTTCATTAGATAGGACGGATTAAGCGTGAAACGGGGAGAGAGCGGGACAACATGCAGCAAAGGGCCACAGGCTGGAGTTGAACTCGTGGCCCCCGTGGCGAGGACACAGCCTCTGCACATGGAGTGCCCACTCTACTAGGTGAGCTAATGGGCGTCCCAACAATGCAGGTACTGTTTGACTTTAGAAGTTTTGATACTACTTGGTACTGGGTTATTTCGAGTACCAATACCCAACCTTACAGATGACTAAAAAATGACTGACTGATTCAACAGCTGAATCAACTAAAACAGTTTCACCCAAATCTTCATGACGGGAGTATTTATTTCAGGACTATATAGATGCAATGATTATGGTTAATTATTCAGAGGAAAATTTCAAACAAAATTTTTTATTACCATCTATTTTGATAATTCATTTTTTCAGTCGTTTTTTTTTAAGCAAATATGTCAAACATTTTAAATGTCTTCGATGTGATCATTTGCCGTTTTCTTTGACATTTATGATGGTAAATGAAGAGTCTTTAGGTTTTGGACTGCTATTTGAAGATGTCACTTTGGGCTCTGGGAAACTGTGATTAGCATTTCTACATTTATTTCACATTTTACAGACTACACAATGAATCAATTAATTGTGAATATAATCGACAGATGAATCAATAAATTAAATTATGAAAAAATAGTTAGTTACAGCCCTCCTCACAGCTGCTGTATTGTTCTGGTCTGATTTAGCCCGGTGTACCTAACAGACTGGCGACTGAGCATAGAGCTCCACTGCACTGAAACCTAAAAGATCCAACACTGCATGCTTTATTTCATCAATACTGATGATTAATTTGGCCACTGAGCACAGAGGCAAAATACCATCCATCCATGGATGAGTTCTGGATGATGAGCAGAGGGAAATATTTGATCGCAGTGGTCCGGGGTTCGAGTCTCCCATCCCCACTCTCTCCCACCCCCCTTTCCTGTCAGCTCACTCACTGTTCTATCAAATAAAAGCCCCCAAAAATAACATTTTTAAAAAAAAACGGTGTCTTGAGGGGTCCTTTAAATATTGATAGAAATACTCTACATTACTATAATGTGTTAAAAATGTTCGTGTCTTTAGATGAATGTGTTCTATGAGAATGTGTTGGAGAGAAATGTCAGCGCAGAGCTGTTTGCGGTTGTGTAACAACATTGAGGTATATGTCTTTGTTGTGGCGTTTAATCAGCATGATTTATGGACAACATCAGCTCAAACAAAAACAACACATCAGTTCCTAAAAGTCTCCTTCCATCATCCTGACGTAAAGACGCCCTTGTGCAGAAACTGTGCGAAAAAAACACAACAACTTGTATTGTATTTTTAACATTTGCATGCAACTTGCTTAACAATTGGAAACAAACCCAACTTATGTGACGCTGTGCTCAACCGGCAGCCGCCTGCATGCAGGCCGAGCTGCAGCTTCTCGCCGTCTCCTTTCCTGAACACTGCAAGGCTAACCTGTCCTTCACACCTTTAAAAGGTGCACAATTGTAGGTGTGTATGCAAGCTGCTGGGTCCAAATTAGTGTGTGTGTGTGTGTGTGTGTGTGTGTCTGTGTGTGTGACAGCAGAGAGGTACCAAGGACAGGTCGTCAAAGCGCTGAGTACCCCGCAGGCACTTGCCAAGATCTGCTGTGCCAGCACAGAGAGCATGTGCCAAGTCAGAGCACCCCCGGCCACAAATCATAACACTGACACACTGCCAGCGTGTGTGTGTGTGTGTGTGTGTGTGTGTGTGTGTGTAGCGTTTTAGTCACATTGGTGAAAAGGATTGTGATGAAACCAAAGGCGAGAATTATAGTCTGGACTCTAAGTAGTGGACTGAGATGCCAAGGAGGACAGGAAAATGGAAAATGGAAATTGCAATCAATAAGGACTCCATCCCCACACACACACATACACACACACACACACACACACACAAAGGAAATATAGGACAGTGTGTGTGGACAGGAGACAGGAGTGAGGGTGGAATTACAGCCGAAAGGCTGAGGTGAGTCACCACACTGCAGTGGTCATAGCAGGGCTGCCACGCCCCGACACAGCGACTGCAGCGAGCAGTATGGAGGACTCACAGCGTTTGGGCCAAAGCCTAAAACAAACTGATCAATCAAAGCAGAGCTCTGTGCTCAGAGTGGTCAATCAGCCATGGAGTGAATGCTTGTTTTAAGAATCAATAAAAGCTAATACACTGCTGTGTTTGGAGAGCTCTGGATCTAGCGGGGATGGCCACGCTCAGACTGCAAAAGTTTATGAAAACAGTCTCAACTCCAGGTTGACTTACAGAGGTTCAGCATTTGTCCTGGTATGGTACAAGTAATATTTGATTTGGGGTTTTGTTGATTGTTTCTTTTCTACTGTATTTTATTTTATTCTGTTTATTTTATACAATTTTATTGGTAGTTGACTGAATATTTGGGAATTAATCTTTATTATGTTTGATTACTATTTTCAGTGTAGTTGTATTTTTGTATAACCATTAACATTTTTTTTGTTCACTTGGCTATTTTGATTACTATTATTACTATTATTTTTTTTTCACTTTTGTTTCTATTGTAATGTAATATTATGTTGTCTTGGACCTCAGGAGGACTAGTTTGATGCTTAGGCTACAGCTAATGGGGATCCTTATGATAAACAAACAAACAAACAAGGTGTTTTCAGGTATAATGACTGAACCTGGATTAGCTCTGCTGTCAAAAGGCTTGATTTCTTTGAAAAACATGAGGAGAAGGAAACATCAATCAAGGCATGGCCAAAAAATAAAAACATATAAAAAATACAAAAAATACAAAAAAAAAAGTTAAATGTTACAAGAAAATTACCTGCAAATAATCAACAAAAAAAAATTACGTTTTTTTTTTCTTTCGCATCATTTTACTAGTTTTTATGACATTTTCCCTATTTTTTGGATAATTTAATTCCATTTTTTAAAAACTTTTTTTCATATAATTCTCTTGCATTAATTTCTTTCAATTTTTTTTTTCTTCTTGCAATTTTTGGGACATTTCTTGCCAAATTGGTCATAGCCTTTTTTACCCCCATATTTTCAAAAAATATATATAAACCAGTCTGCAACCAGCTCTCTATGTTTTATATAAGGTTACAGTTTTATTGTGCACTGTCCCTGTCTAACTAAAATTACATTACATCACCTGAAATGTATATCCACTTAAGGGTTGTCAGCTTTTCACAAGGTAAAAAAGGATTCAATCTAACACATAAATTATTCAAATTTAATTGAATGTATATATGTTGAACGCAACCCATTTAATGTAAAGTGAGATGGTACTGTTTGCAATATGTCAAGCTTACAGTGAGATTTAAGAGCGCCCTCTGCTGGACTAAAAGGTAAACTACATCACATTGTATAGTGCCCTTATAGACTGTACATTTTGAATTTGAATAGGTCATTTCTAATATTACATTTTTCCCCTATTTTGGAATTAAAGTTCAAATTTCAAAATACAAGTTACAGCTCATCTGCTTGTCTTGTGAAAGATAATCAGCAGTCTTTTTGCAATCAATTACTTTTTTTTAATTTACATGAATACTACTAAATAAGTACTCATTATGAAACACTAAATGAAAATGAACAGAAAACGACCTCAGTGGGAGACACATTACATAAGGTCAGCTTCTTATCTTATCTTCTTATGCGCTTGAAACTGACTTAGTGATTGTCATTTAGAGCGTGAAAAAAAAACAAAACAGTTACAAACTATTTAGATTTTTATTTATTTGAGAGTTAAGCAAGTTAAGCAAAACCTGTCATTTTGATTTTTTCATGATCCACGACAATATGATGCTTAAGTCTTTTAATTTTGAAACTTATTCAGGACTAAAAAAGAAACAAAATGTTATCTGATTTCCACTTTAAACTTATAAGGCTTTTTCACAGCATATTGTTTGGGTAAAAATAGCTGCGACATAGCGAATGTGATTCATAGGGCACGGCTGGATGCTGCAGCTTCTGAGTAATATAAGTAAACATGCCTCGAGCCGCAGGGTGCAGGATCACTGACTGATGCAGAAAATACAAATCTGTACATCAGACTTTTGGACTCATTAATGATGACTTATGAACAGTAAGAGCTTTTTAAAAGACTGTTGTGGCTGTAAAGTGCTTGAGGCTCAGTTTGAGTTTGATTTTCAAGTGCTGAAAAGTGAACTTCACATTTGCTTGTTTTCACACAGGTTATGAGGCACGCCAGCTGGGATTATTAGTTTGCTTGGAGATCCGACACTTCCCTCTCAGCTGTAATTCTTAAGAAGGATTTGCAGGAACAATGTTGTAAATCAACTCACACGGGGAACCATACACACACTCACTGTTTCCATGCAAAGCAAAATACCTGGCATTAACAACGCAGAACAGCAAAGACTGTTTGTTTATACGGGCTAGAAGATATGTGTTTCTTGCAAAACCCCCATTTAGTAACACACTTGAGCGTGACAGTTTCTGACACTGGACACAAAATTTAATTCAAAAAGAGCTTTCAACCACATCTCCCTGTCCTCCTCAATGGATGGAGTTTGTTTAACAGCTGAGAAACATTAAAACTCACTTGTTGTGCCCAAAGTTGTGAACAAGGACTGAGCGATGTGGAGAAAATCAAATAAAGACGTTTTTGACTGAATACCTCAATATCGATTTTGCAGCGATATTGTGGGATTGACTTTTGGCACGTTGACAAACTATTCACACAATGAGGTTTTTAACAGATAATTTAGGACTGCAACTAACGAATATTTTGATAATTGATTCATCAGTAGATTATTTTTTCGATTAATCGATTATTCAGATTTTGAAAAAAGAAATATTGATAAAATAAGCATTTTTTTTCTCCCATCACTTTGTTGAAAAACAGATTATCATTGACAACAGAGCAAAAAGTGCATAAACAGGCGGTTGCTTGAACATCCCTGAGCTGTTAAAGTAATATTAAACTATAAATAATTACAAAATCAAATATGAAACAATTCAAAAACTAAATGTCAACAGCTTTTACAGCATACCCTTACGTTTCCTTACTTTAAACCTGAAAGTACTGAAAGGTTTTTTTTGCATATTTTGTAGGTAACACACTTCCTTGTTTTGGAAAACATGAAGTACTCCCAAACTTTTGAAGTTTTTGTACAAAACGTTCTGCCTCCACCATGCTTTTTGAAAACACCGGCTTCTCCCATCTGCATGTGACGTAAACAGTCCCGGGACACAGCGAGTGACATAATAATCGCACGACACAACAAATCGATAATTTTATTTGTTGTCAACACATTTAATAATCGATTAAAATTGATTATAATCGATTTTATCGACTCCTTGTTGCAGCCCTAAAACAATTACCAGTAATGTGTATATAATGCCTAGACTGAATCATCAGAGGCTCCCCCGATATGACATTATCATGATACTCGGGTCAGGATTTATTATTGCCATTCTAAATGTGTTGCAGTATTCTGAGTCTTGTGATAACATATATTGCGACATATGGTGATTTCTCACCTTTTCTCAACTGCAGACTAAGGAAAACTTTATCAACATTTTTTTTTCTATTTACCCTTTAAAGCTCAGCAAATTGGCTTGATGTCTTTCAAAAACACGGGAAGAAGTAACATGTTACGAGTTACAGGAAAAAAATGGAAAAAATAAAATAATACAACAATAAAATAAATAAATAAAATATTTTTTTTTAAAAAGAAAAATGATAAATAAAACTATAGATAAAATAGGTAATCATTATTATTATTATAATTGAAAATATCGTTTTCTGGACATTTTACCCATGTTAATTATCATTATCTTCTAATAATTCTTTTTCTCTTTTTTGGTAACTAATTTCCAGATCTTCGTCTTTTCCTAATTTCTTGCAATTTGCAGGACGTCTTTCACCAAGTTGCTCGGTGCCTTTTCAGCCATATTTTCAAAAGACTTCAAACCAGTTTGCTCACGTTTTTAAAGGTTTTAATACACATGAAAGTTATCTGGAACTAAACTGATTTGGTTACATGTTTCAAAGGGTTAAGATAAAGTTTTAGCCTGTTCATGTCACTCCAATCATCTCTGATCTGTTTGCCCCACCCCTATGATTCAGTGTGTGAAGGTTAATAATAGAACAGCTACAACAGTCTTAAGAAAATTACATCACTTTACTGTAATGCAGCCTTTAAAACAAGGAAAAGACAACACTGACCTTATGACGATTTCACACATTTGAAACAGTATCTAGTCTCACACCACAATATGGATTTGATTTTGATTTACTGTCCAAAACTACATTGCTACTTTTGGTGGATGGGGTTGCTCAGTTGTCATGGGTATGGTTAAGCTGATGTTATGTGATCTCATATGGACTTTTATACGATAACGTGTGGAGGAAAAGGCTAAACCATCGTCATCATGTCATGTGAGTGACTCCCTGAGGAAGGCCATGAGATGTGGTAGAAAGCTTCATAAAGACCAAGTAAGTTGCAGCTTGTGTTGGCCATGTTTTTGTCAAACTGCTGGAATTGAATTTAAAACTCAGGGTCAGTATTCTCTCAGATATCACGTGGTACAGATATGGAACGATAAAGTACATGTTATCCAGAGCTCACTGCATTTCAAAGAAAATTTTAAAAGGAAAGTATCATTACATTTAATTCATGATGTGCAATTATTTCTGGATGTATATATATATATATATATATATATATATATATATATAATATATATATATACATACACACACACACACACACACACACACACACACACACATATATTTCCTTTTTTCCTTTACACTTTGTATTGTGCTGTATGTACTTCTTGGTTTTAGTTGGATTTGTGTTTACTGAGTGGTTACTTTTTTGGGTCTTTGTTGTAATTTTCTCTTCTGATGTATTTTTCAATAAAATAGTCGTTTTGGGGGTTTTGTTTGTTTTTTTTGTGTTTTTTCTTAACTTTTGTTTTTTCTTTGGATTTCATCCCGTTTTTAATTGTGTGCAAACAAACTAAACTAACTAAACTGCTAACAAGGTAAGAGGTAGATTTATTAGTCATTTTTAAACAAAGTTTGGCCCTGCGATAGCCTGGCGACTGGTCCAGGGTGTACCTCGCCTTCTGCCTGATGACAGCTGGGATTGACGACACACCCCAGAACAACAAGAGGTACAGACATGAGAGAAAACATCATTTCCACAAGAAGAAGAATAAAGACAATACAAGCCTTAGATAAATAAATAAGAACAGCAGAAGTATAACCATTAAAAATGATAAAATGATTAAATAAATAACAGCAATGAAATTGCACGAGTAAGATAAGACTAAAACACACAAAGGGCTATTTAAGATCTTTTGTTGGGCCTACTAGAAATATAATGTATGTGTATGGCAAAATAGCATTTAGTCTAAAAAAATTACTATACTCCTGCAAAACCGTGTAAATTGGGTTTAGGTGCATTAACTATGTGCCTGCTGGCAGCTTTAACACCAGGCTAGGATCATGAAATGCTTTTAATATCAAAGTATAAGAGGGGAATAAGTAAAACTGCAAAATCAAAATCAGCAGCAGGCAGTATCAAGTTATGATCACAAGTGATTCACATGCAGAGGGAGGTCTGCTACTACAGATTACACTTGTCAGATGGCAGCATAGGCATGGTGATGACGCAAACGGCATTTAATCTCAGTCAGAGGTAGCCCCGATACGGGCCGTTCAAACTCCTCTCAAAAGTCAGGGAATTTCATGCTTCCACATTTGTCGACAAACATTTAATTATGTAAAGAGGTTTGGGTAACAGTCACACTCCTTTGTTATCGTTGCAAGATCAAGTGTGCCAATGCATTATTACGTTGAGCATGTTATTTTTAAGTTGATACCACTTGGAATTCTCAAATACAGACGTGCACATTTTTTAAAAATTAAGAAAGCATTGCAGTTTGGTGCATTAGATGCATGCCGAAATAAAGACTGGTTCCTCATTATTTATAAAACACCTTCAGTGATGCTGTATTTCACAGTCTGTGCAGGGGAGTGTCAAACTTCCAGATTTTTGAATGGAGTTTGGGGGGGGTGGTTTAGCCCATGAGAGCATCGCGAGTCAGGTGAACGTTAGGTGTTGGCTGCTGCAGCTGCAACAAACATCCAGCTGCTGACGTGTTTCTCCGCGCGGGACATTCAGCGAGCAAACGACACCTCTAATTTAATGTTGCCTACACCGGACACGCACGTTTTCCGCTCATAAATAAACCAGTCAAGGACATGACATCGATACTGTCGGGCAAATCTTGCGTCAAGTTTACGGCAGCCACACGATACAAAACCGGAACTACAGGCCAACTGATTTCAAAATAAGCGTCAATTTTAAGAGGTTATTATCATTATTATTGGCTTAATTGCTTATTTTTTACATGACGTTAAGTGCGAACACGCAATATTAAAACATCGTAAATAAAAGAATACAATCAGTCCCCATTAAGTCCAAAGCATTGCTCTTCCCTTAATTTGACAAGGATTTAGTATAATTGTTTTTCTCACACACGTCATCTTGTCATGCTCTGTTTTGCTGTACTATTTCATGAGTGAAGAATTTTTAAAGTCTTGCTAAAACAAAATTTAAAACACAAAATCCTAAGCACCATTACCGCTCCTTTCTTGTGTCATTTAGGCCTCAAATGTCTCTCTCTTCGTTCTACTGTTACCACATTTCATAATGCGATCTCGACGGGGATTTTATTTTGAAAACGCCAAACGGAAGTTGTATGCCTTTGCCGTTACTTGCACAAAATGTCGCTCAATAGTGTTCGTTTTTCCTTAATTCTGACTGAACAAGCAATATATCTGTTTGTATTGTGCAACAAGAATACACCAAAATGTAACAAATAATTACATTTAATCGGAATAACACACTTTGTCATTTAGCAACTAAGTTAGGCTAACAGGGATGTAAGCATAGCTTCACACAACTGACTCTCATTGATTACCGTTAAGATATGTTTGCTAGTTGTTAGCTGCCAAGTCCACACAGCGTCTCATGTCCTCAGCTTCTGTCTCATGAGTGTCATGGAGGTGTGCAGCAAACACTGTCCGGCTTACCTTTCGCCTCACAGTCAGCGCAGTACTTGTTGTCTTCTTCCCTCAGCAGTTTAGACAGGATGGCCTGATGCTGCTCATTCAGTTTCTGGGCTTTTTCTCTCTCCGACCGCGTCGTCATGTTGCCAAAGTTTGGGGGTTAGTCCTGCTCGTTTGTTGCCGCTAGAAGCCACAGAGTCCTCAACGTGTCTTAGAAAGGGTGGGACATCCCCTGGAAGCCGCACTGTAGCGTCCGTGCTCAGCTAGCAACCTGCTAACAAGGTAATATGGATCCAGGCGGCAGCATCACTGCTGCCTTCAAGACTGTCGGAATTTTCACAGTAGCGTTTGAAGCAGACACTGGAGCAGCTTCACTGGAGAATATAACCAAGTACATTTGTGAATTTGAGGATTTTGAGGTATTTTCTTTTTGTGTTACTTCATATTTTTACTCCATCACATTTCAGAGGGAATATTGTATTTTTTGCTTAACTGCATTAAACTGAATGCTTTCATTACTTTACAGATAAAGATTTTGCATTGAAAATATAGGATTTTATGAAATAAAATGTTTTTTGTTTTGTTTTGTTATTTATCAGTTTTGTATTTAGTTTCGTGCAGAGTATAACAATAAATAACAGCAAGCAGTGCAATAGCGAATCGCATACACCCAGCCATATCTCATCCATTTGTGATCATTAACACTCCAAAAGAAAAAAATGAAACCTCCCCTCCCAACCCCCACTGGCTTAGAATGGCCTTTGATGTCATATAATTTAAAATAATGAATCCATTTTTAAAAAGATGAAGAAAAAAAACCTCATGGACATAAAAAAAAAATACTTAACAATACCAATTGTTACTAATAATAATAATAGATAATATTCCCAACTGGTTCAGTGCCAAAACCTGAAAAAGTGAAATATAATGTTTTGTTATAAATTAAATTACTGAAGTTTCTCCAAGCACAGCTACGACATTTAGTTGATTAATCAATTAGTCAATTACCAAAAATTAAATGCAGACTATATTGATAGACATTGAAGTCTTTTTTTTATTGATTATGAGTCTTGAAGGTGTTATTTTCAGGTTGGTTTATAATTTTGAGGGGTTTTTATGTTATGTTGTACACAAAATCCAAACACATTGGATTATCCATTTGACATCATTTGATAAATTACGGGCTCTTTTCAGTGTTTCATAAGCTTTACTGTATTAATGTTAACATGCATACAAAATGTACATACATGACTGTGATGACCAACCCGAGAATCTCTGTTCAGGGAGCCTGTCGACCTCCTCAAAGTATTTTGCCCACTCCTCCTTCAACAGTGCTCTTCACTTTGGACATACAACAACACATACCTACAGGCCGCATAAACAGGAGCATTAAAAATTGCTCTGCTCTTGTGACTCAAATTTTAAAAAATCGCCAAAAATGTTGGAAAAAAGGAAATGTGAACGTGGTTTGATTTTGAGTTGGTGACCACTGCCACATATCATGAGCCAGTCACAAAAATCAAAGTACATTTTAACCAAAACGGCCAGCATTTATTTACTTTGATATAGAGGTTCTTACTGCTTGTGGAGGAGCAGCAGGGTTAGATGGAGCAACAACATCTGCTGGAATCTCGTACGCCAGATCTCCATTCCTACACAGACAAAGAGAGACAGAGATACATTAAATAACAGAAACAATGTTTTTGAGGATAAAAACAGAAGCTTAATAACGGTATACTTGTGTGTGTGGACATTTGTGTGTGTTTGTATTTATGTGTGTTACTTACAGCACACCAACAGGAAAACGGTTCTGGGTTAGACCTTCAGGAAGCTTCACCAAGAACACAAAGTTGGATATATTGATTTGACAATTTCTATGATCATCCAAATCCCAAATCATGTTAAACATTATGCAAAATACGTTCCTTGTGTTACTAATTTAACATTCATTGCTGAACTGCATGACTGTTGAAATGTCACTTGCATCAGACCAAATGGACCTGCACTTGTAAAGTGTTTTTCAAGTTGTTTGACCATTCAGAGCACTTTAACACTGCAGGTCACATTCACCCGTTTCCATGCCCAAAAGCTGCTGGAAAAGCAGGGACGGGTGAGTCAAAACCGCTCAGGTTTGGTGCCACAATCACAGAAACGCCGTAATATGTAATTTTGTTGTTTGTCTCAAAAAGTGATCTGTAACTTGGCAAGCATCTCACTTAGGTGCCACAACATCTCCTCCACATCCAAATGACAAAATTCATCTTATACTTTACGTCACTTTAGAAATGTTGATATGATACATATGAAACATGAAAATGTAGCATATTTGTGGTTGGCAAAAACATATAATGCGAACAACTTTCTTCTAGCAACTGGGCTAGGCAGAAATGACTAGACGGATTAGGTAATGTGTTACAAAGGGTTGGCAGAAATTGGGACATTTTAAGCCAGCGTCAAGCCCAGAGTACACTGAGTCATACTGTTAAGCACTGACAATCTTATCAACCCCAGACTGCTGTGTGATGGTAAAAAATGATAAACCCTTAAAATAGCATCAGTTATTCCTGTATTAATGGGCCGCCTAGTTCTACAAAAGGCCATTTTTTCCACTATATGCATCAGACAAACAGCTTGTGTTGGCATAGACCTCCTTTCTAATACCATAGGCTACATAATAATATGGCCTTATAAGTAGAACAAAAACAGGAGCCTTTGGTTTGCATGAAAAATGTACTGTATCACTTTTAATGTTGACAGACAGCAGGACCAACAGCAAAGAGACAGCCATACAGTGTTAGACATCGACATGGCACGGGCAAGGTAGCAGCTATTCCAAAAAACAAGAACACACAACATGAATTAATTAAATTTCTAACAACAGGTTTTAAGAAACACTGGCAGAAGAGTTCATTAAAAAATTGTATCATAATAAAAAATTGAGACTGAGAGAAAGTGTTAAAAGGAGAAAGTACAAATAATACAAAACGTTAAAACAATTACAATAAATTAATATCAAATATATATAGATATAGTACATGTACTACATTATACTGTATGTAATTCCATGTGATTGTACCAGATGTAGTCGTGAAGCTGCAGGTTAACAGAGCAGTGGTTAGCTTAGAAAAGTCGTCTGTTAAATCTCAAACGATGACTACCAAATTTCAACACACACACGATCCAAAACTAAAGCAGCACCATCACGTCATTGTGAGCATCTCAGACATTAGGGGACAGCGACATACATTAAGCTTATGTTCACATCCATGATGTTCCTCATCTCTTAGCAGGTTTCACTTTAAATTACAGTATAACATCACAGGACTGGAGCAGTCTCATCTTGATAGATTAAATAAATAGGAAATGTTACCACACTATCATTCAACAAAGCCAGCTGAAAACTCTCAAGTGTTTCAGACAGGCATAAAAATGGTACAAACAAGCTCTGATGTGATCAATTAATGGCTGTCACCACTAGAGGGCAGCACAAGCTCATTCTGTCACTCAAGTCTTGAATTGTAAGGGTAGGCTTTCTGCTAAACCATTAGAAATTTGGCAGTTTCCTTCATGGACATCAACTATGGCATGATCAAGGACAATCTATGCCTTTAAAATGACCTATTATCATGTAATGACCAGTGTCCCCTTAAAATTATGTAGCAACCACAGCTAATTTATCGCCAAGACCAAACTCAAACTATGCTGTCATCCATCAATCATTAACTTAATGTCTGCATTACAACCTTAAGCATTAAGAGAGGAGGAGATTTTGGTGAAAAGTCAGGGCCTGTGGCATAGTTCGGGATGAAACCAACTTTTTAGCTTTTAAAACAATTAAAATACAGATAATTAACCACCTCATGTACAAATTAACTTTGACCTATATGAAGTGATGAAAGCCACTGAATAAACACTCAAATCAAAGGAAAATTAGGGAAAATAATGATATACAGTCTGATATGATCTCATCATGATCTAGTAACCTATTTATGATTTGACGAAGTTTTGATTTATGAATGAATTCTTTGCTGGGATTTTTTTTAAACTACTGACCTCTCTGACAACCATCTGTTCTTCAATAAGTGGGAGACTGGAGTGTTTTCAACCAACAAGTGTATTTACAGTATTTGCAAACTAATGTCCAATTAATTGTATTTATTATTGTGTTCAAATGAGGGTGTTTTAATGGTATTCACAAGAGGTTACATATGAGCAACCTCATAAGTGGACATTTTCTTGAACCTCCAAGTTCAAGACTGTGTATAGAGGACTTCCCAAATAGTAAAAATGAGTTCACAAGTTTGTTTGAACGCCAAAAATGTCCATGAACCCACCAAAATGTTTTACAATAAGTCTCTCTCTCTCTCTGGCAGCCATATTGGAGGTCTTCATTTTTGGACAAAAATAGCAGGTTGCAGAACTTCTAGTTTCCTATATACAGGATTGGACATGGGATGTTTATTTTTTGTTATCTTTTTGACTGGGAGCTGATTATTTTTTCCATAACTATGTCTTTTTATACTATTTGTTTAGTTTCTTAGTGTTGTGTGCTAACTTGATTATCAGGGCAGCTAACCATTACTTAGTCTCAACACTTGACAAATTACCTAAGCAAACACTAGCTTAGAAATATGAGTATTAATCATGGTTTAATAATAGCTGCATGTCAACACTGCCTTAGCTGGCTATTAGCTTGCAAACAAAGCCCAAAACAAATTAACGTTAGCTAATTTTCAGACTTCTTGGTAGCTCATTTCTCAAAGCAAACAGCAACTCAGCAACTGGCTACTTTTATAAATGAATCAATAAGGTATTGTTAGAGAGTATTTTGCAACAAATAGGTAATAAAGATGCCAACACACACAACTTTCACCACTAACTCATCTAAATCAAACTGCGGAGGCATGAAAGCTATTTCTGAGAGCTAGCTAATGTTAGCTGATACGGCTGGGTGGTCAGTGTGTAGCCATTTTTAGTACATTGACTCCAGGGCGAAATCTTTAAGGCAACTATAAACTGCTGTCATTACAAATTTAGAGGTGCTTTAAAAATGCTGTTATCAACTGGAAAACGTTGGCTTTTTGTGAGGTCTTTTTCCATGGTATTAGAGATTTAGAGAACCATGGTTATGTAAATAACCCCACTGCTCTGTTTACTCGAGGATCAATAGGATTAGTCGGGGGATACAGCACAAATCAATGGCTGTTTTTCCCCGTATGAGACCAAAATGGCAATGCAAACATTAACACACTATTTCACATTGTCCAATGTTCAAAATGCTTCAAACTAGATCAGTGTGTCACTAAATAAACAGGTTGCATGAGGCCAAGACCTTAACCTGTCATTTGAGGGGTTAATGTTTGACATTGTCTGCTGACTTCGCTGGTCAGCAAATAAAACTCAAACAAACAGCTGTTTTAAGCCTGGAAGAGCTCTCGTTTCAATCTGATTGGGCTCTAAAAGACAGAAATTTGTGTTTCCATCAAGCAAAGACTGTTAATCAAATGAGCAGAAATAAAATGCCCATTGCATACGCTTCCACCAGCTGAGGTGAAGTGATTGAACAGACATCCTGAAGGGTGTAATTAGGTTATGTCACTGTCAAGCAAGTGTTAGATAGACCCTTTGACTTGTCAGCATTTGGCAAGTGATTAGTGTTCTGCAGTTAATGTTGGTCATTAGCTGTCTGAAGATAAAAACAAAGATATGCACTTGTTGATGCTCTCATGTACAAACTTATGGCCGTGAGCATCTCATACAGTACATTAGACAAACAGAACTACAACATCTATGGGAATGTTCAAGGGATGTTCAACACATAGTGTGTTTTCATTGCAAAATGTCTTGATCAAAATTTAAAAATACAAAAAATGTACCTCAAGTGATAATAGAAGAACTCTGTAGCTAGACTCCTTTAATTTTTTTAAAATCAATACTTCTCAAATTAATCATATCCTAATCAGCATTGGTGTAATTGGATGGAAACCCAGTTATTAAGAACAAGTGGCTGAATTTTGAAAGCTCAACAGCAGCACTAGGTACACTGAAGACTGTCAATACTCTAGACAGACTGCTACTATGGCACTTTGTTTTTCCTCACAAGTGAAACCATCAGTGACCTTGTTTTTTAATGGACACTGAGTCAGAACGATGTCCCATCAGCAGCAACATCCGAAGTACCGAAAGGTCAGGGGGCAAGAAAACAGTCTTTGAGTTCACAGGACAGACTCAATGGCTTCCGGCATGGCCGCCGAGGCTTTGGTTTGGTGTGTGACGAGCGGCGAGGTCTCTTCCTCTGCCTGGATATTGGCTACCGCTTCCACCCGGACCTCCGCAAGCTCCCCATCCTGCTGCTGCAGCTCCTGCTGCTTCTTGATCTCCTGCTGGTTGATGTGGTGGAGGATCCCAGCACCCAGAGCATCGCCCTCCACATTCACTACCGTGGTGGTACGATCCCTGTATGTATAAGAGACAGTAGATATCGATTTACTCTTAGCAAACATGTAGAATTAGATTTGACAGTCAAAGTTAGTCTTAAGTTACCATCGTTCACCTGCTATAACCATTTGGAAACAACCACTAACAAGAATCATTTTTTAACACAATCTAATTTAACTGAGTGCCTTATTTAGAGTTAAATGTACAGTATTTCCTTATTAAGAAAACTAAAAAAATGACTGAAAAGAACATATCTTCTTATCAGCCAGTACCAGCACATATATAAAACCGCAGCAACACTGCACAAGGCTGAGGGTCTTATCGTCATAGCACAGATGTTTTTGTTCCACAGCATGAGAACAAAAATAAAAACCTCGAATGACTTTTGAAGCCAAAATATTTTGCAGCACCTGGGACCTGTCTTCTGAAACAGATGTTAAGCATTTGTGTATTTCAGCTTGTTGATGTTTAACCTGCTACTAAGTGTGTGTTTGCGCTACCACTGCCAGCCAATGTTCCTCCAGGCTTTATTTTTTTAAACAGTTTCCCCTCATTTGCCTTTGTTAGACAACATGTGTGCAGACATGATCCAAAGTAGGAGTGTGTGTGTTTTCTGATGTATCAGTGTGTTCAAAGGCTTGACTCACACAATCCAGTCAACAGCCAGCATGAGGGACAGGTCATTAGTCGGCAGACCGATGGCCTCCAGGATGATGGCGATGGTGATGATGCCACCAGCTGGGATACCTGCTGCACCGACACTTGAGGCTGTGGCTGTCACCCTAGAAACATTGATGAAATAATCGTATGAATAATAAAGTGCTACTATTAATACCGTAAAACAAAAAGCACAGCAAGTTGACCTATAACTGGAAAATGTGAGAACAAATCTATAAACAGATGATTTTGGTGTAGGAATAAAATTTGCTATCATCCACTAAACTTACAGGATGGTGAAGATCTGTCCAGCGTTCAGCTCAGCATTGTTGAGCTGAGCAATGAAGACAGCAGCAATGCACTGGAATATGGCCGCCCCATCCATGTTTACAGTGGCCCCGATGGGAAGGATGAAGCGGCTGATGCGTTTGTCCACACCGTTGTTCTCCTCCACACATTTGATCATAGAGGGAAGAGTTGCTGAACTGGTGAGAAAAGGAAAGAGAGAAAAATAATCAGTGTCTGTGTTTTCTGAGATGGATTAAAAGTTTTGATATTTAAATTACAGTGTGCAGAAACATCGTTCAGAAAGTCAATGTTAGTTTTAAACAGGTAACACCAGCTTTTCCTGTTTGTGTTTTTCCATATGATGTGACAGCAGAGTCCTTTATGGGCCAGTTTTGCAAAACGGCATCCCTAAAGCTCAGTACTGGACCTGACCGTCACCCGAAGTTGTCTAAAGGTCAAATCGCGTGACCCGACTGGTGATTAAACTGGCTGTTATTTGTAATGCACTATCCCATTCAGATATACAAAGTCAGCTCCGACTTGATGGTATAATGCAAAGTAACACAAAGATAACCGACTTTGCCGTAATCATCTGTCCACATAGCCAAAGTAACTGCCCTGCTACTATCAGTCAGCTACACCCTCAGCTAAAGAAAAATGCTTTGCCAAACACCCTCTGTGTATTTTGTAAGTCTTCTGCGTGATACAGTTGACAAGCTGCTAGGCATCCAGACGGCCAGTACAGGCATAGATGGTTATTTTTGTTCTTACCCACTGCCCGTCCGCATTGAGTTCATTTTTATCCGTACCTGTATCCATATTTTGTACCCAGTAGGTACTGGTGGGTAACTGACTTGTGGCAAATTTGTGTTTCCTTGGATTGCGAAAGAATGGCTTACCTTACTCTGCCTAGATTGGCTTATGCTGATATTCTTATGCTAACCCTAACTAATCCCTATCCCTATTGCTTAAACCTAACCAATTCAATCAAGGCATCCAGTACCAGACAATCATATGGAGATTCCTTTCCAATGCTAGGATTTGCACATTTGCGACCTGGTGCAGGACGGTGCGACGGAATACCTGGAGCAGGTGGCAAAGGCAGTGGTGAAGGGCGTGATGAGGCCTGACAGGAAACTGAAGGGATTCTTGCGTGTGAAGCCAAAGTAGATGAGGGGCAAGACAATGCCTCCGTGGATAATGTGGCCCAGGATTGAAGCAAAGATGTATTTTCCCAGACTGGTGACCAAAAGAACCACATCTTCCATCTCCACAATCTTACTGCCCACTAGGAACATGATGCCAAAAGGGATATACCTGAGAAATACACAATAGGCAGAAATAACGGGAGATAAAATTCAGAAAGAAAGCAGTTGAAATGTGGGATGATAACAGTAACAAATGGTCACTGAGGCTATATACAGTCAGTGCCTTCTTCACTGTAACCTTTAATATAATGAATGTGAAAATACCGTCTAATGCAGTCCAAATATACCACTATCAATATCACTGTAAATTCCCATATGCATCTAACTCTACTCACCACATGATCCAGGACACCAGCACCATGGTGGCCTCATTGAAAGCATTGAAGAAACGAATGAGTTCTTCCCCCTCATCTCCCAGCTTCCTCAGCGCTACGCCAAACACCATGGCAAATAACACCAGACCAAGGATGTTCATGCCATCTGTTTCAGTACCAATAGGCACCTGAAACAAACACCAGAGTCAGACTGTAAGATCCTTGGCCATGCAGAAGGTGCAACATCTGAATTAGGTGCAGTAAGACAATGCCTGACTTTTAACATGGTCATCATTTCACTAAAATGGAAGGGAAAGTTATTTCCTCTCACACAGACGCAGAATGTCTGTGGTAGCTGACAGTGGGCTATGGTCTTGACAGTGTGTTCAAGTGCAACTTTTTGGCCTTCTTTGCCACTAATTCTTTGATGCCGGTGTGGTGTGTCTGGGCTAATAGCTGTACTTAGGCACAGTGCATCTTTGAGCTTAAAGTTAACGTCAATATGGTAATATGTTTGCAATGACAATGCTAACATGCTGGTTGGATTTTCATTTTTTTATGCATACGTTTTATATTAGCATTGTCAGAGGGAGCTTAAGAACAGGAATCATTTTCCTAACAACTGCACTTGTAATTCTGCTGATTGTAAATTAAGACTTGACGATTTGGTGTTAAACTGGTTTAGCAGCATGTTTATCATCATAGGTAAGCATATTAGCATGCTTAACTACGATGCTTAAAGTACAGCTGAGGTTTTATCCTCTGGGGAACATCAATGTCTTTATCAAATTTCTGGGCAATCAATAGTAACTGAGTAATTTCACTATGAACCAGAAATGTCAGTCTTGTGTTGGTGCAAGAGAAAATGCCAAGGGATCACCAAAGTCATCAGGAGACGTTGTTCAGGAACCATGAATATCTGTGGTACAATTTGTGCAAATATTGCCAACAGTTGTTAAGAGGACATCTTAGTCAGGTCCAAAATGCCAAGTCAGGGGATAACTCAAGTCCTTGGGATTAAACCTTTGGGGACAATGACTGTCTGGAGTCCCAAAGTGGTGGGGCAACAAATACTGTGACCTTCGGCTGAGGCTTCATTTGTGGCCTTTTATTTTGGAGATGGAAACAATAGTCCTGATGTATTCTGCACTCACTTATACAACACCTCCTTGCTACAGAGTGTGCGTGCGTGGGTGCAAAGATCTGGGGGCAGTTGAAGGATTCAGTGAACTGGATGATGGATAACTAATAGGGACAGGGACAAATCCTGAGCTCAATCCCCTTCCATTGTCCTGAGCTCTCCCACAGCTCTACCAGCTTCATCCCCTGGCACTGGGGGGACTGTCCACCATGACCCACGACAGACAAATACCATGGGCCGATGCCAAGATCAGATCCTCCAACTGTTCCCTTCTACTTCTACTGGGTCACTGGGGGAAAGCCATAGCCACTGGGGAGAAGTCATTGGCTCTAAAAGAGTTTTACTGATGTTCCAAATCTAGCAAAACAGATTATAAAGAAACTTATTTAAAACTCCGCCAGTCATGAAAGTTGTTTAAAACTGTGGGCTTTTGCAAAAAGCCCCCCAAGTTTAGATTTACCATAAAGTTTCCTTAAACTTAAAACAGATTATTCAAAACACCTTTAAAAGGGAGGCCTATACTATGCAGGATTTTCCGAAAGAAAAAACTTAAACTATAACCCTGCCCTCTGCCTGTATCTCCTCATTGTCTTCAGGACCGCATACGTAAGACAAAATGGCAACTGTACAAAGCTTGTTACAAAAGAGAGAATGAATGAATGAATCTAATAATTGATCATTGTGCTTCAGAGGACCTTTAAAATGTGCTGTTTTCCAGGGTGTTGTTGTGTTGAAGACTTAAAAAGCCTTTAGTGCTGCTGATGCTTTTGATCAACAGTCTGCATATTGTCATCTACCTGTAACTCTGCCTCTGATTTTCTGCCTCTCCTCCTGACAAACGAGCAAACTCATCAAATACTCATCTATGATCCAACATCTGCTATATCTAACAGGCCCAGGGATAAGCTAGGACTCTGTAATCAAACCTCTGCTAGGCTGTGTTTATTCCATTCATAGAGGGACACATTATCTTCCTGAAAGGCCCAATGGATATCTGGTGGGTCAAGCTGACCTGTCTACTGGTCAACACTCTTGACTGGCTGAAAGCTCATTACACTACAAAAACAGAAACAATGTTGTCAGGCTTCATAGACCTGTTTTTAAGTTGTACCAGCCAAGATTTAAGTGTAAAAATAAAGCAGACTTCTTTCGCTGATCTACAGACCAGTGCCTATCCCTTCTGAACCAGACACTGAACTGTAACTCTACATCTGTTTACCACAAATACATCCAAGAGTGGTTACTGATGAGAAATCTCCCCATAGAAAGAGACATAGTCTGAAACGGTTTCTTATAAAATCACTTCCCAGAGAAAGTTGAACACATTTACAAATTTAAAAAAATATATATTTCTGGCCTTTAGCACAGACAAGAGTTGAGTGTCATAAACATGCTTGGTCGAGGGTGGGAAGAGAGATGTACACCTAACAATATAGTTTATTCTACTTCACCCCCAGCACTCTTAAAACCCAGGCAAAACAGTTATGTTGGCACGGCAACACATCAGTGTAAAATGACATAAGCATAATGGATACGTTGGTCTCTAGTGATTGGTTAGGGTAAAGTGAATCTCCCTCCCCCACAGAAATCCAGTAGAGTGGAGGCAGACTGAAGATGGAAAAGAAATGTAACGAGTCACCAATGCTGTTTTTTAATTTCAGGCAACCGTGAATCCAGAAAAAATGCAAAACACCACAGACACCTTATTCACTAGTATACTAATCTAAACCTCTATGCAGACAATACCACAAAAAAATGGAAGACGCTAAAAGCCACTGTGGAGCTGATTTCTGCTGTATTCCAGGGTACAAAAGAGAATTTTTCTGAATTCCCAAACTAAATTTTGTGTATGGAACAGTATGATTTTGATGAAGCTAACATGAGATTTTGTCAGTATGAGTCAGTCAAATCTTCAAAAAATAGTCTTTGGGTTTCCCTGGACACTGGGCACTTGCTAATGTGCGACAGAGGAATAGGTCCTGGTAGTGGCATATGGTTTGTTGCCTGGATATCACACTGGCAATGTACCAAGGCCAACTCAGACAGCTGAAGCCTCTTATTATATTGTTAACTGAACTTTAAAATGTATTTTTTCACTAAAGGTTGTCTCCCATTTCTGATGTAGCGGCATTGCGCAGAGATTTCTTCATGAAAAGTGTAGAAAAGAGGAATGATTAATTTTTAAATGTATATGACATGTATATGAGTCCTTCTTTAAGGCAGAACTGAAAAAACAGTTTGATTAAGATGAACTCTGCAGACTACATCAGCTGTCATTTGCTGGTATTTGCTCTTTGCATGTTTGCATTTGTCCTCACTTTTTAGGATTTGCATTGTAATGATCTCTTCACTATTTATTAACACATATTGTAGGTTAACATTCAGTAATTGGTAATGTTATACAACTACATTTCTAAAACCCAGACACCTTTTCATGTATATTTGGCGCCAGTGGACCGAAATCCCTGAGACACTTTTTAATCTTTAAATAAGGAACAAGTACCCTTTGACCTGAAGTACAGATCACAGATGCTGCCTTATTTATAATGACTAATCAACCTTGAATCCATTCTCCTGAAACCAAGTCATCCATTAGTCTCTCACATAGTGCCTATTCAGTGAGTTTGCACCCATGAGTGAACACACGAACATGTTTTTCAAGGATCCAAAATAAATTTACCTCCTGCTTTTTAATTTGACAGACACTCATGTGGAAAGCACTTTTCCTTTCAGAGGTGTAGGGTTTAGCATTTTAAACATGTATAAGTCTGTATGTATATGTCTGTGTGTTTGCACAGAATGCCTCCTGTTCATACCTTTTGATAGATGGTGGTCCCATTAGTGTTGTTCCCTACAGCAACCATCTTGTAGTCAGTGGCATACTGCAATATAAGGAAAGAAAACTTGTGAGTAATTTTGTCTGATACATTTCAGTCATACATTTTTACATTCTTACAAGTCTCATCCCAGCAGGCAACTCCCTGTGTGTTTGTAAGTGAGCATTTAACATGTTAATTGTCAACTATATATATACATATATGTCATGTCAATTATATATTTGAATACAGATGCATAGTGGAGTTTCACATTTTCATTGTCTGAAAATGGAGGAAAAAATGACACTACTTAAGAGCAAAGTCTGTTCATTGGTCTCATAGGGAATTCAGCATGTGCAACGAGTTGGGGGCCAGTTTGACACTGTCCATTGAAGTTCAGACAGTCTTTCAGCAGCAAAGGGGACAACCAGCACTGCAACAATGGCCCCTCTCTTTGCATTTCTTTAAAAAGCTCTGTAGGATAAAGGTTCCCAACATCGCAACAGATCTATGGACTTTAAATTAGCCTTTAGGGTCTTGAAAAATACTCATTCGTGCAGAGTCATACAGCACATGACTTTAGTCGTAAACTAAAAAGACAGCCTTCCCCGTCACCTAAATCTTACACTTCATTAGTTTAAATGTCTGTTTAAGCATCGAGCTGCTTGTCATGTTGTGTAAATCTCCCCTCTCCTCTGCTTTCTTGGTGTAATCCACAGTTGGACCCATTCCACAGGGGCTCTGCCGTAGGCTGGGTGGGATGGGTGAGTATTGAACTCTTTGACCTGGTTGCACTTTGAAACTCCATTTCCTCTCCATGTGAGGAGTCACTAACTTGTTTGTGAGTTTATAATTCACTGGCCTGGTTTTAGGCAAGTTTTGGGCAATCGGTTGGAATACGCGAAAGCACATGACTAAGTGTCTGTGTGCGTACTTTGCTTTTTGTGTGTGCACAGCCACTGCACACATTGCATCCCCAAATATTGAACTTTCCTGGTCCTTATTTTAGTCTTAATAGACACGATCATAATTCTGGGAAGTGGAGCGGGCCGCGTTCAAGAGCAGCGAGGCGAGGTGGGTTGCTAGGTTGTCTGGAATGGAATGGTTTCGCCATGGTAACGGCTGGTAAGGGACGGAAGGGAAGCGTTTTGGCGAGCAGGGGAGAGCAGCAGCTTCTATTCTGAACGTCTCCTCATTAAGAGGCATTATGAGGCTCTCAGTGCTACGCCTGGGATTTACAGCTGCTGTAAATGAACCAGGAGTGGTGTCCGCGTGGTTGGTGAAATAAATTCTGATGAACAATGCACACAAGACACAGGTGGTAAAGAGAAACGGTCCGAAAGTGTTGATCAAATAAAGGAATTGATAAAATAGTGCAGAGAAGGTGGTGTGGTGAAGTGAGGTGCTGGCACTTACAGAACGGAAAGCAGCAGCCACCAAGTTTGCCGGGAATAAATTCCTGAGAAAGAGAGAGAAAAACAAGTTAGATTCTGTTTTTCCTGTTTGATGCTTGTAATTGACCAAAAGGTCTGGAAATATTTAAGCCAACAACGGTCCCAGAAAGTCTTTCAAACCCATGTGGTTGAGCCATCTGAATGATAAATTGTTCACAGGATTAGTTTGTCATCACACACTCTCTACAGTTTGGCTCTTCTCCCAGGATCTTCCATTGAGTCCACTGTTCCCTAAATTCCCTGACAGAGCAGTTGTTCTGGCACTCATACCGTCTGGTTCATCTTTTATTACGACAACACTCAAAGGTCTTTACTAAGATTAGATATTCCTGGAGGCTTCAAAGTAGTCATTTACTCTTAGAGAAGTATTTCACCAAAATGAGGAGGGTCCTCACATAAAACTAGGCCATTAATACAGCAGAATGACGCAAATACATTTCAAATTGGTGCTACATGACCAGAGAAAACAGAGAAAAGGGCGTTTTTTTCTCAAGAGGTGGAAAACCTACAATTACCAGAATGCA
This sequence comes from Plectropomus leopardus, assembly GCF_008729295.1. Lineage (NCBI taxonomy): Eukaryota > Metazoa > Chordata > Actinopteri > Perciformes > Serranidae > Plectropomus > Plectropomus leopardus. Next base: position 27,255,382 of record NC_056477.1, on the reverse strand, counting down.
CTGCGCAGTATCAGACCAATAAATGCTTCCGCTTGTGGGTAATGTAATGACCTCTTTCTTAAGTCCGGCTGGCAACAAACAATCTCATATTTTGGTTAAACAGAACGCTAAAACTTGTGTCTGAGATCATTTGAAGCATGAAATAGTCAAATCAGACACAGAATCTCAGTTTTTATTTGATCAGGGCTGCTTTGTTTTGATCTCAATGTTTTTGGCCTTTGGCTTCACTGAGCAGGAAGCAGTATGGCAGCAGTATGTCCTGTTCATAAATTGTCGCTATTACAGCCAAACATGACACTAAAATGTGTTTCTGAAAACATTTTGGGAGAGAAATAGTCAGTGCAGTAACATAATCTTGATTCATATTCAATCAGCACTGCCTAGTTTTACCGTTTGATTAGATTTCGGTCGAGTTCGGGAAGAGAGGTGAGACTGTCTCTTGTATCCTTGGTGGCGGGCAACATGAATAATAGAGGTGATTACATAAATCTTTTCGGAATTTCCGGCTGTGGTTGGACACTAAAGTTCTACAGTTCAAGAGAACTTTCTGGTAGCAGCCAGCGCTGTACGGTAGCAACGTCACATTAAGTTAAGGAGCCAGCTGACTTTTTGTATTTATTGATGAAAAAGAGTATGAAAAGTGCATTAATATAGAAAGTTGAGGATGCAATGCATCGTCATGCATCATGGAATCAAATCGAATTGAATTGTTGACATGAAAATTGTAATCAAATCAAATCAAATCACGAGATCAGTGAAAATGCAGTACAGTACAGACCAGTACAGTACACTACAGTAACAACAGCCCAAGAGCCAGCGAAACTTTACCTCAGTTCATCTACACACATTTTTGATACAAAGCTGGTTGAAACATGTTAAGTATCCCTTTAACTATGCCTTTATTGGAGAGTCAAACTGAGATTTCTTTTTCAAGAGACATCAAAAATTCTGAAAATATTTTTTTTACCATCCTTTGCTCTATACCATATTACAAACTGTAATATAATATATTGCAGTGTTGCAACTTTGACTCATGAAGATTGAGTTTTGGGCACATTTGATGTCTCTGTCTATCACTACCCACAGACAGTTTATATTCACATACTTCTCTATAATGAATGACAGAGGATGCTATAAAAAAAAAAAACAGTGTTGGCAGAGCATGAAGCACATCAGGGTTAACCAAAGTTCAAGATTAAGAAAATTACATGGGTGAAACATTCATCTGGACCTGATTATTGTGTTTACAACCGTGGACAACACAACCAATCATTCATAAGCCATACTTTAGCTTCATGAGTCTGTCTTCAGTTAGCAAAGTCTTGCTTGTACTTGTCAACTCATGAAAACAGCTAAAGACATTTAATCTCATCCTGTGAAATTCACACAAGTGTAATTTTATAAAGTCAAGTACGGACCATAGTACGTACTTGACTTTATAAAATGACTCTCCCCAATAGAGTTTGGGGATGTGTAGTGTATGTTTATTAGCAACAACAAAACAGAGTTCTGTAATAGATGGGTATTTTCCTGCCTGAACATGCACATGCTGTGTTATCCATGCACATGACGTACAAAATTTTGTCTAACAGACAAGTGCAGTACTCCACCAAATCTGCAGAGGCTGTGGAGTGAGTGCTAAATGAACTGTGTTGTATAAAGTTTAATTTCCCTTCTGTATGACATACAAATAAAAGCCATTAAAGAAGTATTTTATGGCAAGTGTTATTAAACTAAAAACTGTCCCTGGTTAGAGCAGTAAAGGCCAATGAACTGGCTCACCTCACTAAAGAATGACTGAAATCCCTCCAGTCAGGCCAGCGTTTGAACTGGAAAGCATCCAGTCAACTGGTTTACCTCACTTGAATTGCATGAGCTGCTGCCCAGAGCCAACTGGGGGAGCAGCATTTACTTTAAGCCAAAAATAAAATGTTTAAAATGTAATCAAATCAGTGAAATAAATAAATAAATGTAGTTATTTTAACTCATGAGATGAGCTTAGCAATTTGCTCGCTATTGAGGGCAGATAATATTGACATAATGCAATAGTCTGCAGCCATGTTAGCAGATCTGAGAGACCATACTTGGCATGACAGTGTCTTCAGCTAAAAACAAACATGCTCACAAGGACATTCTAACATGGTGATGCTTTGCAGGTTTAATATTTGCCATGCTACCATTTTAGTTTAGCATGTCAGCAGGCTAACATTTGCCAGCAGACCAGCCCCATCACCAGAGGAGATATTGGCATCACTGTTTGAGAGCAGCAAACAGCAAGACATCGCTATGTTTCCATGCTTTTTAAGCTCCAAACATGGGTTTTGTAGCAACCCGTATGTGTTTTTAGTGACTTTTTATGCATCAAATGTGGGTGTTTTATAGCAATCTGTCGGTGTGTCCTTCTGCTTTTTAGGCTCCAAACATCGGTGTTTTGTAACAAACCATCTGTTATTTTCCAACGGCTTTTTAGTTTCTAAACATGGGTGTTCGGTAGCGACCTATCAGTGTGTTTTCAACGATTTTTTGTATTTAAAACGATGCTGTTTCATAGCAGCTTGTTGATGTGGTTGCAGTGGATGTTTTGTAGTGTTCTTTCAGGGTTTTTCCAGCTGCTTTTTAAGCTCTGAACTTGGGTATTTTGTAGCGACCTGTCAGCAGGTTGTATTTATGAAGATGTAGCTGCTTTTTAGCATAAATCGTGCCCCTTAAAAATCTGTATTATAAACCACATTATGATCTTTCCCTAACCATAACCAAGTGGGGTTTTTTTGCCTCAACCTTAACCATAGCGTTGTTGAAATGTCAAGTCTCAACGTATGTGCTACAGGATAATGTGCAAAAGTGATGTATCTGTGGTTTGCAGAAACACATAATGCCAACTTTTTTGGCAACTGGATTGAACTAGCTCTATAGCTGTCAAGACATTTGACTAAAATCCTAAAATGTCAACTTCAGGGTGATGCTAGAAGAAAAGTCTGTGATGAAAATGAATGCCTGTGTAACATTTAATGGCAAAACATAGTTGTTGAGATATTGTAGGGTGGACCAAAGTGGTTGGCCAAAAGAAAAATAAAATTATTTAGCATTTGTGAGCATTTTGAAGTTTGTCATTTATCCCATAACTGGACAGTCAAGTTTGGTAAATCACCGTTTTGTCACTGTTATAAATCCACTATGAAAACTTTTTCCTTGACAGTCTGTCTGTAGAGGCACCATGCTGAGTTTATTTTCACTACTGTAAAATAAGCATTGAGGGATTACTGGAAGCCAGCAGGCCTTTTCCGTGTATTAGTGTGTTTGTTGTAACATTATCCTCTGTAGTCACACTGTATTGTGCAAAGAGATACAGACTTTGCTCACATCTATTCCCATGGCCAGACCACAGCCAAGCAATTCAGCCCATAACCTCATGACCCTTGTCAACTCTGCCCTCCGTCCAGGGCCAAATGCTGCTTCAGCTGTTCGATATGTCAGCTCCATTGACCACACTGGCAAGAAGCCATGATGCTGCCACTTATGATTATTTCTTTGTTTGATAATGCTGCTAAGAAATGCAATAGTTTGGTTAAACTCTTGCACCCACACAAGGTTTCACACTCTTCTTCTCTCCGTGAAGGTGGTCAGGTTTCCTGCTGTCACATGAGCGAGGCGAGGATCTGGATTAACTCTGGGAAACCAGAGCTGAGAGCTGGCATGCTGTTCCCACAGAGCCTCCCCGGAACCCCACTGCCGTCTCTCTGTGGACTGATTTTTAAAGCTGTTGCATAACAACTTGATTTCCTAATTAACTGAAGCCAAACATCACTCATGATCCTTTTAATTCAAGACAGTAGATGCGGGTCATTCAGCTAATGTGCTGAGAAGGGTTTCTGTCTGGAGTTCTCTTCTCTAATAGCTGGATGCTTGTTTTCAAATCAAAATTCATTTTCCACACAGAAATATGCAGAAGTGCTTTGCATTTACCTGAGGACAAATATGTGCCCTGTTCTAATAAATTAACAAGAATATTATTTCAGAATTCTGGGAAAAGCTTTCATGGGAAAAAAAAAATTGCCCCATTTTTCTGAATTAGCAAGATTATTATCTCAGAATTGTGAGTCCCTAATGTCCCAAAAAGTGCTTTAAAAAAAAATCTGAATAATCCTGTCCTGTCCTGTAATTTTGTAAGTTAATTATCTTGCACAAGAAAATAACTTATGTGCACAACAAAATTAAATTTGTGCTCACAAGATTAAAAAAAATCACTTTTTGTGACTTCAGGGGCTCCATAAAATTCAGAGAAAAAAATCTTCTCCCATTATACTGAATTATAGAGATAGTTTTGTAAACTCAGAAAACAAGAGCAGATTTTTTTCCATGATAACTTTTGTCATAATTCTCAGATGGAGTAGATGTTTTTTTCTCGAGTGAATGCATTACACTTCCATAGACATACGAGTCAGAAATTTTTCATTTTTCCAAAACTTCATTATATTGAATTTGATCCTTCATTTGTTGTTGAAATGTTGTTTTTTACTGTGCAGTTATAAAAAGGAAAAACATGTGTTTCCTAAGTCCAAGGATGAAAATACTTCTGCAAAGAAAAAGTCACAGTTTGCTTCTACATTACTGGGAAGTAACGTACTGAATGTCTGGTATGAATCTATTAAGGAATGTAAATCTTTTTTTCGGAGTTTGTGTGTGTGTGTGTGTGTGTGTGTGTGTGTGTGTGTGTGTGTGTGTGTGTGTGTGTGTGTGTGAGAGAGAGAGAAAGAGAGAGAGATCACGAAGACAGAGCTGTGGGAAGAGTGTGGCATTTAGCTTGGAATATTGTTTGAGGAGCCAACCTGTAAAAAGAGTGACCGTACTTGATTTTGGAAGCATGTTTTCCAGTTCACATAAGATCAAAGTGAGATCAGTAACCTGATTGTCCATAACACAAGAGTGTGTGGACAGAGAAATCATATAAATCCCTCACAGAGATAGCGAGCAACTGATAAAGACAATATTTGGCTTGAAGATCAGGTCCAAGAAGTAATAAAATCCCAGATTCTCCCAAAGTTTAACTCTTTCTTCCCTTGCACAAATCTATGTGGAAACACTGATACTTGTAACCTCTGTGGATGACATTTGTCCTATTTTAAGACCCCAGACTGTCCTATTCAGTCCAAATTCATCAGCATTAAGAGTTCAGCTTTCAAATCATGGACTAATCTGATGATGCCTGAAATGCTTTGAGCAACCGGTCACCACTTCAAATATAAAGTCTGACTCTACAGAGTTAAGACTGAGAACTAAAAGCCGCCCGTCCACCTGCTATTGTGACAAGAGAGAAATGCTGACAGCAGTGGACGGGGTTGAGTTTGTACTACACGGTGCTGCCGGGGTTTATCCCTCCACCTCTTTGCCTTCCTCAAAATACACTCCACTCTTTCAACAGCTGTCAGCTTTCCCTCACACTGTGGGAACTTGTTTTTAGGAGTCCTCCTGCACAGCTCTCTCAGCAGCCTGTTTGTAGCCAGTAGCTGGTATTTTCTGGTCATAAAAACTTGGCTGTGTACATAGTAACAACATCAACAAGATGACAGTGATGAGGCGTACTCAATTTGTTGTGCTGCCACTTGGACTCAGACAAAATTCTTTACATTGGCAAGCAAATTATGCAATAATGAGTCTGCAAGATCTTGACATTGGCAAGAGTGCACTATGCAATTCCTCCTTTCCCTTTTCCACTCAGGAGACAAAGCATGATGAAAAGCATGACTAAGTGGCACTTCAGCATTGCTTTTTGGCTGAACTCAGTGGTGTGGAGAAGTTCTAAGATCTTTTAATTGAGTTAGAGTAGCATTACAGCAGGTGCAAGTACCTCGAAATTGTTAGTTACTTTCATTGCTGACTGAGCCTCATGTGGAGTCAATGGTTTTGTTTCGAGTTTTGTTTCAACACTGGAAGGGACACGTGAAACAAAGGGCTGGGGGGTCCTCCGCCAGAAAATTATGAATATCAAGCACTGAATTTCATGCATTTGGATACATTTTTGTGTACCAATTTGTACTATTTGCCTCTTCAACTTACGGTGTAAATGTCTTTAATTTTGTCAAAATAAAAGTCCTCTGCTACTTTCATGTTTTTATTAAGGGGGGAAAATACACATCTTAAATATTGAGGGGGACATGTCCCCTGGGAGGACAGGGTTTGATCAGCAGTTTTTCCCATCATAAATACAATCACTTGAACAAACATCAGGGTGATGAGAACTACCTTCTGTGACAGAAACCATCTTTGGTAAAAATGTATCTGGTGTGTACTTTCTGTCCTCATAGGTCACACTGGTATGTGGGACAGTAAACAAAAGTGTATTTGGTCTTTATTCTTACTGAGAATAGTAGTATTTTTACTTTATTTTTTGTGTTTTTTTCCATGCAATGAATTTTCTTGGTGAGGGATCAATAGTCTTATTGTACCATATTGTATCGTATCGTATCTTTTGGGCTCGAAACTCAACATTTGGGACTTTGGACTTGTCTGTCTTGACTTGGCACTTGACTTGGTATGAGTGTGCATGACTTCACATACTTGCGATTTGCAAAATTATGACTTGGTCCCACTTTGCAACACACTTATGGTTAACTTTTTCCAGCAGTTTAAAGGGAGGACTACAACATGACAGTCTACACACTGTGACAAGAACTTCAGTGTTCCAGACCTGAAGACCTGACCTCACTGAACACACACACTCAGTGCGCTGCAGGCTGCACCGACCTGCTCTATAATGTCACTCATCTGCATAACACACAGGTGAAGTCACAAAGAAAAAGTTGGGTGTTTAAATAAATGTGTGTCACTGCATGCTGTGAGCGCGCACGCCTCGGACGGCTTCGTGCGTCGAGCCGCTCCTGTATGTAACTACCAGTGTTCCCATGCGCCCCAGGCACTGTGCCACTATTCCCCTCTGAACTACAGCAACATCACACCAGCCTGCCTCATATTCAACAGTGGCCTACATATCACAGTGTAACTGTCCACATGGTGAAAATGGTTACAACGTTGTCATGGTTACCTGGCCAGATCCAAGAAGGAGTCCGCGGTCTCCTTGTTGCTGCTGACGCTCTCCAGTCCCAGACTGTTGGTGTTGAGGGCTCCCGCGCCCACGCCAGGTTTGATGATGAAAGCCAGGGCCACCCCGATCCCGGAGGCGATCAGCGTGGTCACCAGAAAGTATGCGACCGCGATGCCCCCCAGTTTGCCCAAGGAGCGCGTGTCCAAGCTGGCGGCGCCGGACACGAGGCTGCAGACCACCAGCGGCAGGATGATCATCTTCAGCATACGGAGGAGCATCTCTCCCGGGAAGGCGAAGTAGGTCATCTGCGCCTTGGTCAAATCCATGTTGCGGACCATCATCCCGAGCCCGACGCCCACCAGCACCCCAGACACCGTCATGATCACCAGCAGGTTCTTCCTCAGGAACTCCATCAGCTTCTCCCTGAAGCTCCTTTCCTTTTGCGCGCTTTCCTCCACGATCCGGTCGGTGGAGGCCGAGCTGGGCATGGCGTGCCCGTTGATCTCGCTCTTTTTCTCCATCTTTTTTTTTTTTGTCTGTGAGCAGCGTGGGGAGTCCGGATCAAAGCAGCGTGGGTTGGATGCACACACACACGTTTGGCGCACGCAGCTGTGCCGTATGAAGGCTGGTCCCGGAGTGAAGGCTGAGCGCGGCGGAGGGAGAGCCAATGGAGAAGGAGCGACGACACGGAAAGCAAGTGGAACATGCGCACAGGAGCCGGCACTTTATACTGAGAGCAAATGATGCAAGAGCAGGGGAGATTGCCAGGGTCTCTGGCAATGGCACACTTTCCTCTGCTGAATAAAGGCCAGGACAAAAACAGCGGAAGAAGACAGCGTCCTGAACACTATTTGCACTATTCTGGCCCCCGGGCTTCTCTCTATCTCTCATCTGTCCTATCTCAAACTAATCCTTTGAATCCCGAAGAAAATTGGTCTGATTTCTTTCGAAAACTTTGGGATGAAAAGCAGTGACCAACTCGGCAAGAAATGTCCCACAAATTGAAAAAAAGGAAGAGGGGACAAGAACATTATCCAAAATAGAACACTTTTTTACTTTTGTGTTTTTACTTTTTTACTTTTACTTTTTTTTGCTATTTTTTGGTCCATGTCTTGTTAAGTTGCTCGTCGCCTTCTGCCCATGTTTAAAAAAATGTTCACGTTTCAAAGCATTAAAATGACAAGAAACACCAAAGATTCACATTCTATAGAACACAGCGAAGGACTGATCTGCTCTCTTGCTTTTCTTTGTTCGTAAGCGCGCCATTTTTTTCCCATGGTTTGATAATGAGATGTGATGATAAGTGTGACCCCTTCACAGACCCGTTCTTTAGTGCAGCTGGACTGCTGTAGTTATTGAAGCAGTGGTCTGTATAGCAGCCATGGCTGATTATAAAATCAGACTGCACGGAGGGAAATCTTTAGGATAAGCTACTGTCTGCAAAATTGTGTGTAAGAAGGCAAAACAGAACATCTTAAGGGTTATTTAACCCCTTATTCATCCATTTTAGGTCATCAGGTCCACAGACTGGGAGATGGATGGAGAGCAGAGGGCTGTCTGTCAGTGTCAGCACCATGGCCAGCTCTTTGCCTCCTACAGGCCGCTGCTGCTGCTGCTCCATTTTTCTCTGTTTCTGTCTTTTTTTGGGGGGGTGGCAGTTCACATAAGATGCATAACTTCATGAAATAATTATTATTTTAGAACGCAGTGAGTTCAAAATGATACTCTTCTTTTCTGAGGTCAGCATTTATACATTATTGCACATGAAGGAATTTAGATTTGTCCCCATTTACTCATGTAAATCCTCGTTGCACCTCTAGCGTTTGACCAGCAGATGGCACTATAATACAGCTTTTGTTTCTACACACAGCAGAGAAGGACAGGCTGAAGAAAAATAATTAGTAATAAATAAAATAATCAGTATCAATCAATATTATCAGTCAATATTATATTTCATTGATTAGAAATCTGACAGCCAGCCATAAACCACATACCAGAGACACTCATCTTGCTTTGCTTGGGGGCCACTTTTGCAAAATAACAGGAGGCCAGGAAGGAGCCAGTCGCAACAGCCCATATGATTTCTGAACATTTCAAGAATTTTAAGATCTTTCTACAACTTTAACATGTTTCTAGGATTTTAGCACATTTCTAGGATTTTAGGACATTTCTAAGATTTTAGGACATTAGGGGCTTGGCCAGGATCTCTATCAGGGTGCAGGGGATCCTTCACTGGCACTTCTGTTTTATAAACAAACTCTGTTTCTGATGCTGTTTTATGCACTCTGGTACCTTAACTATTTAACATAAATAAAGAATACATATTGACTATGTATACATCTATTTTATATACAGTTTATTTAAACATTTGAAATATTAATACATTATTATAAATTATGATTACTATGAATTAAATTATTATATTGTATATCTAATATATGTTTGACTGATAATCTTTTACTATCTTTTGTTGGTTTTTGGGGCTTCATATAGGGTAACAATTTTCTATTATTTTATAATCATACAAAAATATAAATAATGTGGAATTTGTAAGATGCTGACATGTAAAAATTTGGGGGGGGGGGTTAATGACGGTTGATAAAATTAATTTAGTATTTTATAAAAGGACTGCCATGCTTTAAAAATCCATGCCATAAAAGCCACGTTAATGCAATAAGATGAGGATCAGCGTGCAGAAGACAGACAGACAGAGGACAGACAGAGGACGGACAGAGAGAGGAGCAGCCCTCTGTGGCTCTGTGTCGTCCCTGCTGTCCTCAGTGACCTTAGCTCTGCTGTTGCTAAGTTGAGCTAAACTTTCCCTCCTTCCACCAATAGAGACAGATTGTCCCCCTTCCCCTCACAGCTGTGTGGCCTGAATGCTGGAAATAACCGGCAGCCTGCGGATCAGGAGTCATGGCTGTTTAACAGTGGCAAATGTTGGCACTGAGCCGCTGCAAACTGGAGGGAAAAAACAAAAACTGAGAAAGAGTCAGGCTGAGCTTTAGAACGGAGACGACTGAGCTGTGACCCAGAGACAGACGACATCCAGGAGCAGTCAGTGCAGCAAGCTGGCACCAAATGTGATCCAGTCATAGTTATCCTCGTGTGTGTGACAGGATGCAGCTCTGCAAAAATATTTGTTTGCTACTGGATTCTACAGCTGTGAAACAGCTGTGAAATGACAACTGCAGCCCGATTTACTGTAAAAATACTCTCCGTAAAGAGTCACTTATCTTTCTCAAAACAATCATTAAAATAAATATAGTCAGATTTTATATGTTTCCAGTGAAGTTGAGTCATTTTGAAGCTGCAGGATCAAATTAAAGACAACAATCCCTCCTGTAATGTATGTTTGGTGTGGAGAGTACATCAGGGTAGACTGCTTGTGGATGAAGGGAAATGCATTTATAGACAACAGAATTTAACATTTAACTGGATGAATAGAATTTGAGAAATCAAATCAAAATTATGAAATGGCTTTCCTTTTGCTGTCTAGTTTAATTTGGGTCACATTGGGACACTCGGAGTCATGACCTCAGTTAAATCCAGTGTAGTCACTTTAAAAGAACTCGTTTTTGACATTTTAATGTAATATAACCAATAAAAGTTGCAGTGCGGTCCATCTACAGTTTGTGAAGATGCGACAGCACGAGGCCACTGTTGCATTATCTGCTTAGGTCTACATGTGCTGCGCCGTGGTTGGATCTATCATTTGTTTTATGAGGAGTGGTCAGTTAGATGTTAAGCAATAAAGTCCGTCCCCATAAGAAAACATAACACAAAAAGAAAGAACATGCAGTGAGTCCAGGGAAACTTGAAAATGGAAACCAGGTCATTTAGTACCATTAAGCCCGCTTCGAAAACTCTGAAGAGCAAAGTCAGTGAACATTCGTAACCCTTAAAAACCTGATTTTAAAGTGTTATTTATGTTACATAAAATCTGGTTTTAAAGAGTGGTCAGTTTTCTTGTGCTGCCTTCAGGTGCCTCTCGCAAGCTGTTTAACCCTTTAAACTCTGGCAAATTTGATTTCTTTCAAAAACATGGGGAAAAAATGCACAAAATTGGCAAGAAATGCCCCACAAATTGCAAGAAATGAGTCAAAGGTGACAAGAATATGGTCTAAAACCTGTTTTTAAAAAGGGGTTACAATTGCTACAAAATTAAATTAATAATAGAAATTTAATAATAAAAAATACTACAAAACAACACTTAAATATATACTTTTTTTTTTTTTTTAAATTTTCTGCACTTTTTTGGGTCATTTGCTTCTTTTATTTTATCTGTGTTTTTTTTTCATATAATTTTCTGTTAACTTTTTTTTCTAATTTCTTGCCATTTTTCTGGCCATGTGCCGTTAAGTTGCTGACCACCTTCTTCCCGTGTTTTTGCAAGAAATCAAACCAATTTGCTCTGGTTTTAAAGGAATACGCCTTTAGGTGCATTCAGACCAAACACAAAGTAAATCTTTTTGTGAGAACAAGGTAGTGGTGTGCTCTCAGCCTGTCTTCATCCTGTGTAACTCTGGAAATAACACAGGTGCTCTTGAAGAAAAGGGTTATGACATGAAAGGAAAAAACAAACTTAAGGCACTCGTGCGTGAAGCAGCAACAAATGCACTTGAATAAAGCGGTCTAAAGTCTTTATTCAAAACACGGCTGCCTGCATCAGAACACAGACCTGTTTCGATTCTAGGTTCTCCATCAGGGAGCCAAAGAGGGGACAGAAATCAAGCACACTTTATAGACTTGGCAGTGGGCGTCACCCATCCTGACTGAGGTGATTTGCAGGTGAGTGACAGCAATGGATCACAATGTGAAGCCATTTGGAAGATGACATGCCTCCACAAGTGTTCTGAAAAAGATCCTGCAGAAAAATGGGAAATAAGTTACGCCAATCACATGAATTAACTGATTTTCAGAAGGTAAGAATCTTTTATACTCTAGAATTTTATGAAATAAATTAAACTACAAAACAAAAAAAAAACTGATCTGTTGTTTTGGTCTGTAATCAATTTCCTCATTTTAACCTGGGTGTACCACTGCACCAAGTTTAACCCTTTTAAACACAGGGCAAAATTACTTTTCTGGTGCTAATTTTAGATACCTGTCAGTATTTAAACCTTTGAAACCTGAGCAAATTGGTCTGATTTCTTTCAAAAGCATGAGGAGAAGGACAATGAGCAACTTGGCAAAAATTTCACGTTTCAAGAAGTTAGTAGCTTTAGAAAAAGGCTTTATAATTGAAAAAAAATATATATAATTGCCATGATTATATATTCAAAATTATCTTACAGAATTATTTTTTAAGTTTTTTTTTCATGGTAATTTCCTTGCTTTTGTTTCTTTTTTTATTTTTGTTTTCCTTTTTTTTCTTGCTTGTTTCTTTGTTTCCTTTTTGTGCAAATTTTCCTTTCCTCTTAAGTAGCTCATTCCTTTCTTCTCATGTTTTTGAAAGAAATTAAGCTAATTTGCCCAGGTTTCAAAGGATTAAAAAAAACCCAATATTGTTAATTGCACCTCTTGAAAGGGTTGCTTCACACCACAATGTAGCTATACATTATATGGTCATTATTTTTATCATCACCTTAAAATTCTCAACATGGCTCATTTGCTTGATGTATCCAAAGCGTACAGCCAAATCACACAGGCTTCCTTAGCAGGTATATGCAGTACTGAATAAATATACCTTTTATCATGGGAGCATAATTACAGACAAGTTTTTACCAAACTGCTGTTTTAATGGTCGAGACTAAACCATCTCGCTCAGGACTTAACTATAATAATCATCCACCATTTTTCCTCATGTGAACTGTGACACAGCACCACTTCAGTGGTTGTATTACCTAGGCTTGGGCAGTATCACTGTATTACAGTATACAGGGGTATTTAGAAATCCCAAAGGTATGTTTTTTTAATACCGTCATAAATACAGGAGCTCTTCTTTCTAGTGTTGGAGGGACAAGTTGCAGGACTGTAAACAGCTGGTGGAGAGAAGTCATAGGGAAAAACGGCATGTTTGGGGTTTTTTTTGTTTTTTTTTTACATCTAACTTGATGAATTAAGGATTTATTTTGATCAAACTAGAGCTGGTAGTTGTCAGAACAGTGGACTTACTAACTAGATAACTAACCAAGAGTAACCAAGATGGTTTGGCTTGATTTTGTTTGTGTTGAGTTTGAATGAAATGTGTTTAATGATGAGTTAGTGAGGCAGAAGAGCCTTGAGAAAGCTGAATTCAAGAGGTGTACAGTTATATTTCTCTGTCTAATTAGGAAAATAAGTGTGATAATATTACTTTTCTTAGGACTAGCATGTTAGTGCTGCACATGTATACTGCCATATATGGCATACCATGATAAAATTTCAGGAAGGAATGAAAGTATGAAATATTACATACCGCCCTAGCTTGGTTTTACCTCTCCTCCTTTTTTTCCACGCTGGATTTAACAGTGCACCATTCAAGGCCAAAGACAAGCTTCAATAAACCCATCCAAAAGTATTAAACATAAGCAGTATCAGGAAAGATTTTTAAAGTTTTGGCATGAAAAGGAAGGTTTTCCGGTAAAAAAGGTAGTAAGTGGACATTCAGTTTGGAATATTTTGTTAGACAAATCATTTTTTACAAGTTGGTAAAACATCAGCTACTTATATAAATATGAAGTGCACTGTTATGTGTAAGCATATAAAAAACAAGACAGTACACAATTATAGAAAGTAAGGAGACAAAACACATCTGCTCTTTTTATAGTTTATTGTATATATATATTTATATATATATATAAAACTACAAAAGAAAGACTGTTTTAATTCATAGACAGCTGTCCATTTATCTCATATACTATATATATACGTATATGTATATATACACATACATACATATATACGTACATATATATAATTAATATCTACAGTCCTCATTTGGATCCCAATACAGTGATCAGCTGATAGTTTCTCTCTCTGTGTTTGTGTTCTATTGCATAGAAAAAGGCACAGCTCTGAGGTCTGTGTAAAATACAGCCTTCGTAGAGGAAATCAGCCTCAACTGCGGTCAGTCTATCGGTGACTGGAACCGCCGCATGCTCGGACAGCGCTTAAAACAGATTCGGTAACAAACACTGATCAAAAAAGTCTCAGGAGCTCGAATGTTGTTCATACTATGTACATTACTTTTGGCATTGAAGCGTCTATGACAGGCTTTGGAGTCTTGACATCTGAAGGTTGGAGACGGGTTTTTGAGTATTGCTGCATGAACTGTTCGCCTTCAACTGGAAAATGATGGACAAAAAAAAGAAAGTACAAAAGATGTAAAAAGTTGTGGCCGCCACCCCACAAAAAAAAAAAAAAAGATCAAAGCAACAAACAAACATAAACAAGATAATATAACTACCTATGTGTATAAAAAATGGCTTCCACCCATAATTCCATGCTCAGATACATTCCTATCTGAAGTACATTCCTACCACACATTCTGTACACACATTTACAATCCAAATGTTCACTTCACATCAAAAATAAATATATTTACACAGAAAAGAAAAACAATATGAATAAATAACTTCATTGACAAAAAAACAAAGAAAAACAAGCACTCCAAAATTCAAACATAGTGAAAGAAACAAGACACGGTCGTCTACAAACAGTTTTAGTTGGTGCTGCTGTCTGCTCACCTCACACTCCGCTTTGAATTCAGTTCAAAAGCTGTTCATTTACATACGAGCTGAGGTCAAAAGCACACTAGGAAACTAATCATCTTCCACTGGAACAAATTTTAACACCACCCAGACCTCACTGCTGTCAGCTAACACAGTAAGATGAGTCAGACTGCATAACACATTCTGTCCCATTAACAACTACTGCGTCCCACCAGCTGCTAGAAATACCATTAACATACCGTTTTACACCGTAGCAAGGCTGTGTTGGCAGACACAGAAGTGTTAAGGGTTTCTTGTGTTACTTGTTACTTAACGACTTTTGAAGGAAAAATCCACCCAGTTGGTGATGTGCATTTTCTGTTGTCTTTTTTTTCTTATATTGCTGTGAATAGTTGGAAAAATGTAGATGATATGTTACAGTTTAAATGATAGTTGAAGAATAATCAAAAGTGATCTAAAATCTCAATATTAAAGCTGCACTCATCAATACTTTATTTTATTATTGGATCAAATGATAATGCATAATTGGTAAGGGATTGTTTGCAGTTTTGAACTCACTGTCAATTATCACAATTTTTTTCCAGTTCTTTGGAGCATTTTAGCTTCTTTTAGCTAATTGTTTTGGTTTTCTGGCCCATAACTCTTTCTCTTTAAACTTCTGTCACTTGAAGCAGGCTATAGTTTTTTGTGAAAAAAAGTTTCAAGCAACAAACTGCAGACAAAGCTAGCGGCTAGCTGGTGAACATATTTGAGCATGTTAGCAGCTAAGGAGGCAAATATTTCCCTTTTTCCCTTATTTCCCTGGCAGAGACCATAACAGTCTGCGAGAAAGAGTGAACACGGGACTCGAATTTATCAGATGGACAGAGGTGCAACTCCAAGTGAATGCTTATGTGCAATATTGTAATTAGGCAATATTTAGCCAACTGACTTGCCAAAGCAACTTCACAGGGTTATCAGCCCTCTTCAAGATATCACAATTTTGCAAATTCTGCACAACTTTGCAAACGATTCCACTTACTACAAAACAGATGAATTCTAATGTCATTGCAAAGTTACGTGCAGCATATTGATATGCTCAGCCCCTACTTGCTTTGCTTTAGATTGTAACTCTGTGGGAAACACTGAATACTCATAAAAATAGACTGATTCTGAGCATTTCAACTATATTTTTTTACAATTTTCACTTGCAAATTTATTGGAAAAAAAGGCCTAAAAAGCTGCCATGAAATCAGGCATTCAGGCCGCAACAATCCCAGTCACAGCCCTCGTAAAACTGAACAGACTTGGTAATAGTGTGTCATATGTTATGTTTTGAGCTCATTCTGTTGCCCACAAGTGGCAAAACATGATGAATGCAGCTTTAAACATGAAACTGGGGACTTCAGAAAGCCACCATTGCATTGATATTTAACAATCTTACAGAGTGAGGTGGAGGCAGAATCCAATTTCACTAAAAGTAGCCTCAAGACAATTACAACACTTCACCACACAGCAAGTCCTGAAATGCATCGTACATTAAAGACTGGCGATGTGTAAAAGTATCCCAGAGTGGATTTTTCCTTTAATGTCTGAGCCTATTAGTTAAAATCTCATTGCACTGTCGAGAGGCAAGGTGAGTGAGTTGCACTTTTGCTGACTCACTGCTTCTGTTTTTCTGAATATTGCAGCAAGAAAAGGCATTCTATAACTTTGTTTTTTGTTGTATCAACTTGTAATAAAAAACCATGTGTCTGCACTTTGAACACTATTCTATCTTGTGGTTCTGGTTTGCTTCTACTGTACATAAAAGGTTTGTTAATTGCTTCTGCCAGTGTCCACTATTGGGGCTCATATACCTATCAAATTACAGCTGTCCTTTTGCCAACATGTTAGTCTAATGAGAATAGGCTATGTGCAAATTATGGCTAAATGTGTGATGTATACTAAAAATCAATTGCAAAAGCTTGTTGTGTGGCTGAGAAAGTAGATAGGGGCACGTCAGTCACTTTCAGCCTTTTGCCTCAACTCCAAATAGCTCTAACATGTCATTTGTATCCCTTTTTACATGGAATACCATTGTTTAAAGCCAAATCTGTGAACTGTGAGTTAAATTTTGACTACTAAATGATCAAACATAAAATGAAATTATTACATAAAAAATTATAAAGGGAAATTTGTGTAAACATTTCTAAATGTGGACACAACATCTGACTAATAAACTGAGCATTTCTACTCTATTTAAAACTCTGTGTGGTTTGCTGTAGACCTTAGGAATCCTCCTGTGACCCACATCTTAGATGGTGCACTGAGCCTTCCCATTTTGTCTACTTATGCCAGAACTCATGCATAGTGGCCTGTGCAGCGGGGGTAGTGTTTTGAAACAGCAGAGTCTTTTGCATGGTTGCAGTATCAGGTTGACATTGTGGTTTGGGTTCCCTACTTAAGTGGAAATCCACATTCAAATGATTCGCCAGCCAGATTTAGCCCTCCTGGTATCCATCGTATGTATTCTAAACACAAGTAAACAAACTCTGTGAATACGATGCGTGTGTGTAATACTGTACGCTGTGCTGTAATTTCTCTGTCACTCATGTTGCTAACTCTGTAGGAGCCAAACCGAAAATAAGGCATTTCTACTGAAATATTCAATTTGCTTTGTGTGATTCGGAGAAATTCTATTGGAGTCATATTGGTACCACAATGACTACTCTTGCAATCTGTGAGAGTTGTTTTTGTTTTGTGTCCTATAAAGCCAAATTTAAGAGCTTAAGGTCTCTGCCGAGGTTTGACTTTTCAGATCATCTACAACCATCTGGGAGGCGAGAGTTGGTGGTGGCGCAGCAGCCGCTTCCAATGTAAACACATCAAGCTTTCCTGTGGGCGTAGCTCATTTGAATTCTGCTGTGACTGAAGCATGATATCTCATCCATAGTTTGAGCTCATGTAAAACAGCATCCAGCACAGTTATACGTGCCTGCCAATAAGGAAGGGAACAAAAAAAAAGAACTAAATTCATAGACATGATGTGTAAAAGAACAGACATTTCCTTCTACCAAAAGAGTTCAACAAACAACCCAGGCGATGTCTTTTAGAGCTATTCACAAAGAGTAATTATATAGCCAAGCTAATATGTCATGTAGCACACTGATAAAACAATGTATTCCTCGTAAAACCTTTTTATGCTTGCTTTACAAATAAAACATCCTATCTGTAATAAGATAAAGATTAAATAATTATTATTTGATCATGAGAAATTACCTTACTTAATAATAGTTTTAAAATAATACAATAAATTAAAAAAAAAAAACACAGAGGAGTGACCTCTCTAGGCTGTTAAAGTGAAACAGAGAAAAAAGGACAAATACTGTAAAAACAGGAATTGAAGAAGTGGTCATTTTGAAAGGCACTCGTCTGCTAAAAGCCATGAATTCAGTGTGTTTGTGTGTGTGTCATGTCTGTGTGTATTACGATACTTGTGAGGAGTAAGTGTCCTCACAAGGATAGAACGACGGCAAACATCCTCCAGAATGAGGACAATTTGCCATTCCTCATTTTTGCTATTTACAGTTACATTTTAGGGTTAAGGCTTAGGTTCAGGTTAGAGATTAAAACTGGGTTTAAATTAGGATTAGGGAATGAATGGAGTCAATGGAGGTCCTCACAAGTATAGAAATACAAACATATGTGTGTCTTTGTTTCCCGGTTACTTCATTTCCACATTTGGAAAGGCGAGCACAGTGCATGCACAGTGTTGTGTAGTAGTAGTTGTCATAGTAGTACTAATTGACATCACTATCGATGTTTACAATTACCGACCTTTGAAGAGAGATAAAAATTAAAAAAAACATAAAACAACCAGGAACCCCCCCCCCCCCCCAATCGATCCCAAAAGTTTATTCCAGTCTGTTCTCCGTATTGAACTGTCTGTGTGTTTCTGAGGTGGAGGCGTCCATGAGTCACGACCCCACCAACACCTCCATAATGTGGTCCAGTTCTGTCAGATCAATTTTGAAAGGCTGATTGGCTGAAACCTGGGGGGCGGGGCCACTGTACGGCGACGCCAGCGATTTGAGGAGGTCGTCCGCCGTCACCACCGGCGACAGTTTGGTGAGGCCGGCGCCTGCCGTTACACCCACGGCCCCCGCTGTCGTACAGGGATCAAAGTCATACATGGACGTGTCGATGTCGGCGAACAGGACATCGTCCAGCGCCAAGTCTGAGAGAAACCCCGAGGGCGAGGAGGAGGAAGAAGAAGAGGAAATGTCTGCGAGGCCACCAGGGGGCAGTGTGGGCAGAGTGTCCATCGGCCGCAGCTCGGCACAGCGGGCTTCTGCTAGCAAGGCGCCAGCTGCCTCTGGTTTAGCACTCGTGGTCCTGCAGTCACTTGGTGGCCCCGTGGGTGCTGGGGAGAGGGGTGCTAAGTGGGAGGGTGGGGTGAGTGGCATGGGAGCCGGGGAGGTAGTCACGGTCGTAGTATTAGCTGCTGCTGTCCTTGTTATGGCTGTGGGGGGACCCAACTCCATGTCACTCAGAGCGGAGGGGAAACCGTCAGTGGACGAGGCGGGCACAGGGACCCTGGGGGGCGCCTGGCTCAGAAGTGCCGAAGGTAACGGAGGAGGCTGCGCCAGGGGAGGCGACAGAGGAGGAGTGGGTGGAGATGGAGCACAAAAGGCTGAATCACCACCATCCTCCTCCAGTAAAGAGGCTGGAGTGAGGCAGGTTTCCAGAGGGGCGGGGCAGGCCTCCGCACGGCTGAGGCAGGCCTGGGATGCCTGGCAGTTTGGAGGCACCATCGGATGGGGCGAAGGCGGCGGAACAATCACCGGCATCAGCAACGCAGAGGGCTGAGCTGCCGTCGCTGACAAAACACCAAAGGAGGGCGGTGCCTCACGGAAACCCTCGTCCATGGGGTCGTCGGGCGGCGGCGAGGGCGGCAGGAGCAGTGGCCGCAGGGAGCCCTCCTGCTTGAGTTCATCCTGGATGCGTCGCAGCATGTTGTTGATGAGGACGCGGCGCTCCAGGCTGGGCTCGCCGAGCGGCCTCTGGCTGTACAGCTTCATCAGGGAGATGTTGAAGATGGTCTGCCGCTGCAGGGTGTACGACACCTTGGACAGGCCCTCTGGACCGAGGCCTAGTACCCCTCCCGCCACCGACGCCTCCAGCGTTTTGCCTTCCAGCCCCTCTTCATCCTCGTCCAGCTTCCGCTTCGCACCTTTACCAAACATATATCTGGAAAACACAAAACCAGACAGACAAGGGAAAGGCGTTTATATGTTGCCCAGCTTATAAGTCAGTAACATAGCAGCTCAATAAGCATGTCATCTGGGGCTGAAACTGATTATTCTTACATGCTTATTTTCTCGATTCATCATTTTGTCATAAAATGTCAGATATAGGTAAAAAATGTCTGTCACAATTTGAGCTGAGCAAAATTGTCATTTTTTGCATGAAAATGGCTCAAACTAATGAATCATCAGAGTAATTTGGGGTTTCCCACACATTCATTTACATCTGCGACCACAAACACATCTTCTGTTTTTTGAGCCGGACCGTTCATTAGGAGCGCTGCTTTAATATGTGAACAGTTTAGTTATCCATTGATTCACACTTTCGAAGTTCAGAGTGTACTCTGGGGACAGATGGAGCTATGGAATGTCAGGAACATTTAAAGTGAAACTTAACCATTCATTCTGCTTAGTTTTAAAGTTTGTCTTCACTTGTAGCAGCTTCTCCCCTTATCCATCAATCTGATCTGATCAGTTCAGCTTTGAATGCATCGACAGATCATCTACCCTGCGAGTCACAAACTGTAGCTGAAAAAAAAAAGAACTCATGACTAGCTCTGCAGAAAAACTGAGAATTTAGTGAGGGGACACAGAATGGTACAAATGGACAGAGTTTGGGAAACCCTGTTATAACCATTTAATTTTTTCTTGATTAACTAATCAATTTACAAGCTCATAATTTAAGGTCTAACATCATCCAAAATGATCAATGTAGTCCTTTTTTGGCCCTTTCACTAACAATTACATGACCTTCCACTGACTTGAAATTGTAGCACTCCACTTTAATGGGTTAAATGTAACCCCTCTATGTTTTTTAAAAAAATGCTTGGTGAACGTTTTCTTAAAATTCAAATCCATGCCTGATGAATAAGTTATTAAATAACTAATAACAGTAAATAACTAAACACGATTTAAATAAAAGGCTTTCCCCTAATGGACTTGTACATGCCTTTCCGCATACAATTTAGAGCACTTTCTTGACCAAAAACTCTACTGTGCTGCTTCTTTGTTATTGCATCATTTCTATATTGGTGAAGTTTTACATTCTTATTTTCACTGCCTTGAATAAGCCTCAAACAATTTTGATATTCCGAAAAAATTCCCATCTAGCCATTTGCATTTTGATTTAAATCCAATACACTGCCAGATCTCTGCATTAGATTGCCATTATCATACCACCTCTTGCCTGACTGAAACACTGATATATTCTTCAGTGAAGTTTGCAGACTCAAATGCAGCAGCTTAACCGTGGTGATTCAAAAAGCTGCTTAAACACAACAAGCTTACTGCAACAGGGGATTTTAAAAAACATACATTGAAACCAAAAGCAGCTGCAAAGGGAGCCTCACCGCTGCATACTGTAGCCCAGCACACTCAAACACACACTAACACACACACATACGAGTTATGTAACAGCAGCGTTCCCTGCTGTACCACAGGATCATAGGCCAGATTTTTAGCCCAGCCCCCCTCCACCCTCCCTCCTCCTGCAATATTAGAATAGCACATTGAGTTACTTAAACCACTTTCAGACAGCACGCGTGTTCGACCCGCGAGAGACGTACAGCGGGAGCAAAAAGAGAGAGAGCGCAACCATGCATTTTTTATGCAAAAATATTCCAATAGCTTAACAGATCTCTCTAGCAAATCAAACTGATCTGATTGTGTCATTATTGGTGCTAAAGAGAAAGCAAGAAAGGCAGCAGAGAGAAAGAAAGAAAAATGGAAAGAAAGAAAGAAAGAAAGAGAACAGGAATCGCTGCAGTGTGTTTGACTCTAATCCAGGCTGACAGGCTCATGCAGCCAGTTGCTGTCTACACACACATACACTCACACTGCGCATGCGTCTCCTCACACACACACATACAACCACACACACAGGAAGTGTGAGCTGCAGACCCAGTCACCACGACTGGTTGGTTGCCATGACAAACAGAGTCAGCTGGGAATTCACCCAGAGAGATGACAAAGAATGGGATGGGGGAGACGAAGAAGAGGAGGAGGAAGGGAGGGAGGGAGGGAGGGAGGGGTGTGTGCTGGGGGGCAGAAAGGAAGAGGAGGAAGATGAGGAGGAGGAGGAGGAAGCAGATGAGTAGGTGAGAGATTGGTCTGGAGGAGGTGGGAGGGGAATTAGTAACTTTCTTTCCTCCGTGTATTCAAACTACTGCTGAGGTGCCTTTGAGCTAGAAACTCTTCATTACTTGAGACTTTAAAAACTGGCTCATAAATGATGCAGACCTGTTGGTTCACTGGCTCTACATAATCACATTTACTGATGTTAGTAGATAAAAAAAACATTCAAAACTTAATTTCTTTACCCTGTTAACAACAAAAGTACCTCAACATCTGTGCTGGAAAGACAGCTTTTATGGCATTGTTGTTTACAGCGGGTCATTTTCCATTAAAATGGTCACAAACCAGATGTTGACCTGGCATGACTATTTACAAATGGATTTACAAAGTTGCCTATAATGTTTGAAGTTAAACTGAATTGTCTGAAAAGGTAGATTTGTTCATTAATGAGGTGCTGGTAGACGTATCTTTCAATAGGGCACGGCTTGTTGTTTCCACCTGCTTCCAGTTTTTATGCTAAGCTAAGCTAACCATCTGCTGGCTGCAGATATGACAATGATACGAACCTTCTCATCTAACTCTAGGCAAGACACTAAACATGCATATTCCCCAAAATGTTGAACTACTCATTGAATCATCAAACCGGAAAACAACATGGCAGCCTGCTTATAAACTTTCAATTTTTGCATTTAAACAATCCACCAAATTTCTGAAACCATTGTGGCAAGAGATAGGTAATACCACTGCTGAATCTTGTCTCCTTTCAGAACTAAATCAGCTAGTCTGACAGCTTGGTCCAAGATGCGTGAGCCAGCCGCACTGCGACGCACTGACTCGTTTGCATTAAGATGAATCTCGTCTACTTTATGCAAATAAAGACCGGTGAATGCACTGCAACCCCTCCTCATTGCTCAACACAAGACTCCCTCCATGCACTGTGCAACTGCTTCTTCTGCTCTCAACTGGAAATGAATACACAGCATTGAAGAGCAGTGTACTGCCAGATCCAGTGGAAATGCTCTGTATGAGCTGCTAAACATCCACCACACTAAATTAAATAACTGCTAAAACTTAGTAGTTAGCATTACCGCGACAGTCAGCCTGGCTCAACAGGCAAAACAAAGAGCGGCATCTACAAACTCCATTACATGCGAATTGTATGTACATGAAAATTTTTGCTAAAACTATCTTGGCAAAAGTTATCTTGATATTAAAGCCTTAATAATAAATTAGCCAGGACAAAAGCCAACTACTACCTCATTGCAAATACATCAAAAACTGTATACAGGTCAGCCGATAAGAAGAAGGAATTAACTGCAGGACAGCAATGCCTATCATATGTTTACGCTAGTTTACAAACAGTGACGTTTATGGTTAATGGTCCACCAGAGGGCACTGACCTGTTTAATTACATGTAAGGTACCACAAGTGATGAAAATCTCATCAATTTCCAGTGACAAGTCTTTAATTGTCTTTAATGTCTAACATGTCTTTATTTCTTTTCATGTCCATCGATGGCCTGCAGGACACACAAATGTCCAGGATATCGACGTTCTTCATAAATGCTCTATCTGTCACTTCTTCTCTGATAAATATCAGGCAATACTTTTTTTCCTTTTGCACAAACTTAGGATGCTCGATGAGTTTTTGCCGTTTATTAAATCTGGGATCTTTGAGTACGGACTGGACATACAAGAGCATTGACCATGGTGTCGTAACGTAAAGACGTGAAAACGTAAAGACGTGACCATGGGCAGCTCGACTGTGCTGTTTTGACAACGTGTTTACGTGTGCGACCACCACAGGAGAGAGCAGCCATTAGCGTAACGGCTAGTACAAAGAAGAAGAACGGCGGCCGTAAATGTCCGCAAACTGGAAAAAATATGCAGTAGACTGATTGACTGTGATTGACATGTTATGCCTTTGTTATTGTTTAAAAAGCGCTGCTTACGCATATGTTTATGTTGCACTAGAGGCAGGCGTTTGTGTGATTAACATCACGTTTGTCATGCCTCCTTTGATCGCAGGATGCCATGATGTAGTGTGTAATCACACACTGGAGCGGAAAGATGCCGCAGTAGTTTGGGTCATTGTAAAAGCGCAGGGCCGGTATAAAGAAGGGACTTCGTTGCGGCCCTATAGTGCGATCTGTGTGTAAAACTAG
Source organism: Plectropomus leopardus (assembly GCF_008729295.1). Taxonomy (NCBI): domain Eukaryota; kingdom Metazoa; phylum Chordata; class Actinopteri; order Perciformes; family Serranidae; genus Plectropomus; species Plectropomus leopardus. The sequence goes on along the minus strand of NC_056477.1, from coordinate 27,231,184 downwards.
ACAGAAATGAGAACTGCATTTTCAGAAGTAGGATCATTTAAATGCCAACAAGAGACAGTTTTTTCAGTTCACTGTGCTTGGGAACAGGAGGGTAGCCAGTTCAAGTACTGTGCGAACCATGGTACAGAGTGTGGACTGATAGCTTGAGCATGGCACAGATCCCCAAATTGCGTGGAGTGTTGACTATATGGCAACCTCCTCGCTCTGACATCTCTCCACTAATGCATGTTTATAATGTATGTGTTTTTCTGGCCTATGTGTGTGAAATGCAAAAAAAACCCCAACAGATTGTATTATGAGGCATTAATAAAAGACTTCTTGTTTGTGACTTTTAACCATCCATTTCTTGAGTTTCTGCGTTCACTGCAGCTGCTTGTGGAGCTTCGAGGAAAATGGCGAATCAGTGTCAGAGAGACACAGAAACAGAGAGTCAAAGAGAGCAACAGAGTTAGTTTCAAAGCAGTTTGCGGGTGTGTGATTGAGAGCTGAAGCAGCTGCGCATGTCTGACTCACTGACTCATGGCAGGGTGTTTAGACACACACACACACACACACACACACACACACACACACACACACACAAAACAGTGCAGGGCTGACATACCAGAGGTGCCCCACCCCTTACATTCCACTTCATTATCCTCCTCTTCCCTTTCCTTCTCCTCCACCTCTTCTCTTCTTCACTCACTCTTATACTGCTTTTCCATCTATCTTTTTCATCCTCCCTCCTCTCTTTCCCCCACACCCTCCCCCCTCCTCCATTCACTGACTGACAAAGTTCACAGGCCCAGAACCATCCTACACCCTATGAGCCATGTCTAGATATTAACACACTTGAAGAACAAAAACACATCATAAATGAGAGGAGGAGATAACGCACAGAAGTGGAGGAGTGCCGCACTCCAAAATGGAGGGCCACGGTCTCTATTCAAGGTCACTGTGACTTAGTGTGCCTCTGTTCACTGTCTCGCAAAGAACTGTCTTGAAAACTACATTTTCCAAAAGGTTTTCCACAAAGTAAATATAGCTCAAGGTCTCCTGAGAGACAATCAGCTCTGTCTAGAAATCAACCAACCTACAGTTTTGAAGGTCAGTACCATTACTCATTTTTGGACTGGAGCTCACAATAGATCTTTTTTTCAATTGTCATTACTTTTTAATTAGACAAAAAGTTGCTATAATACTAGTAGCAACAGTATATATTTGTTGTTATAGATATGACAGAGATGCCGATGCATCTAATCAAAATGTATCAGATCAACTTCAGGTTCAGTGCCTCCAACACTTCAACAGTGTGATGAATTTCAAAATAACAGCAGAATCAATCCAACTGCATCATATCCATGATATCAGCAGCTGGTAACGTTAACTTGGGATTTCACACACATTCATTTATTTGTGGTGGTATGCCACAATAAAGGCCGTGACACACCAAGCCATCAGAGACAGCGATCACCTGTCGCCGCAGTGTGTCCCGCACAGTTGGCCCTCATCTGCTTTTCCTACACCAATTCACCCTGTTGACTCAGCGGCAGCAGCCCTGGAGCCCAAATCACTCTGATTGGCCGTTCGGCTCAGCCGTCGAAAAGAGAAATGGAAGGGAAAAAGTAAACAAACAGCAAAACCTAAGAGGGAAAGAGGTCGAAACAAACTTCACTTCTGCCACCACACACAGATGTTCTTACCCGGGTCTGTTTTTGTTCTGTTTGGGTCACAGCACCATAATCCTGGAGTGCAGAGCTTACTCTGGGCACAGACGGAGCAGTAGAATATCAGCTGCCTTAACAGTGAAACTTAATTGTTCATTCTGCTGAGTCTAAAAGTTTGCATTTACTCACAGCAGCTGCTCCTCTCATCCATCAGTCTGATCTGGTCAGCTCTGAACGGACTGACAGATCAATTATTCCTCACGTGAGTTACAAACTGCTGCTGAGCAATAAAAGAACTCATGGAGAGCTCTGTCTGCGCTGAGTTCATGGGCCGACAAAAAAAATCTGAATTTAGAGAGGGGACACAGATTGATACATAGGCACACACGGCACAAAAAGATAAGTTTGGTGAACTTTATATTATATATTGGACTTTAATAAAAGTTCAATATCTCCCTACTATTTAAACAATCTATCTGTTATGACATCTTATGAAAAGTGTTCCATTTACAGAGTTTCCTCCTTTTTTCTTACCCAATGAACCACCTTTGAAAATGTGCAGCAGATACCAAACAAATCAAAATCGATACACAAATGGTTGTTTCCAGCGGAGTGGTCTGATCTATGACGTAAGGAAAGAACATTTCTCAAAATAAACTCTTCTCGGATTTTGCCTGCAGTCCAAAATAATCACCAAATATCCCGAGACAAAATAAAAAACCACCACAGACTTAGCTCAACACCTTCCATTACATGACATTTTACTGTCTGCACAAACAGGCCCAAACAGCTTCATGAGAGAACTGATGAAGACTAACTATAACTGATGTGGACACAATACAATAAAACAGTATCAAAATCTCAAATTTTATCTTAAAAATAAAGACTTACTTGGTGGCTATGTGTTTTTACATAAATCTACATGAAAAGTTCATGATGCCTTCAGGGCCTTGGTAGTAAAACTGAAAGCACAGAAAATAGACTATTAAGAACAAGCATTGAGTTTTAATATATATGAACGGATGCACAGTTAAAATCCAATCACAAAATGATGTGCAAAAGATAAAAAAACATGAGTGTTTCATACACTTTGAGGGAAGGTCAGGTGTGCGCATGCATGTGACTGTGTGTTGGCTTGCCAACTGTGCCTGAAAACACACATCAGACATGTGGGCCGAGCATATTACTCCAGGAGCTGGCTGTGGTGAGTTTGTGTGTGTTGTGCGGTAGTGCAGGGCTTGTGGATGGACTCTGCAGTGATATTATGATCCTGTAACCGGATACGCTGGTTTCCATGCCTGAGCTGCACATCCACCCCTCCCCCTCACCTCCACATCGGGCTATTTCAGGTTCTCTGGATGCACGAAGTATGGAGACACGCTGCACACTACGCTGCTGCAGGTGGATGAATGCAGCACTGTGCTGTGTGTTCAGTATGACATGTATTAATCTCGGCGTTCACACGTGAGGGCACACAGCGGCACACTTGCCGTTTGCAGTCATGACTGTGCTTCCAATGCTCCTCCTTTCTGTAATGCATCCAGCTTTGCACATGAGGACGACGCTGCCCAACTCACTCCTGTGTGTCTCTCTCTCGCTCTCTCACACACACACACACACACACACACACACTCACAATGTAGAACTAGTAAACACATTCCAGACAAAACCCAGAGGAAGAGATAGTGCATTGTAGTGCTCGCCTGACCAGACCCACTGTGCTCAATAGCAGCTCCGCTTCCACACACAACTTAAGATACAGTTACAGCATGACTACTACTGTTTCTACCTCTGCTGTTACTACTACAGCTCTGTCTACAAATGTATTCATTCTGTCTCTATGACATTTTGAGCACTTGCATAAATGCCTTCATAATGCAGCAAAACTTGGTCTTCAAGATTCACCATCAACATCACGCGGGCTATTTTCCCAATAAAAATTTTAGCTTGCTCTTTTGCATGAGCCTGCAATAAAACAGGCAAATACCTGCAACCAGGAAAATATAGCATGCGTGTCTATTCTCAAACAGACTGCAACTATTTGCAATACTCAAGTGACTCCATTTAACTCTTTCAGACATGTAATTAAACAAATAGGGATGCATATAGGGGCATCAGCTGATATTTGCTTTGTTGTTAGCACCTGGCTTGTCAGTGAGTAAGATGACATTTACCAATGGCAGTGGCCAGTGTTTTTCTGTTGTGTAACATAAATTTTGCGCAGACTAAAAAGCCGGGCTTAAGATTATTGGTGTCCCGTTGTGAGGTTGATAGAAAACATGCTTCGGACAATCAAAGATCTTCGCCTGGACACCTAAGGGACAAAACCATGCATTAAACTTGCTTTCGACAAATCAGGGGATGCACCCAACTAAAGGGGGTTGCATTGAGTACATTATGATACTTTTCAAGCTTTATGCAGTAAAAATGAGAATTAGGCATAGGTAAATTATAAAGTTCTCATGATGTGTTCAAATGTAATCGTGTAAATGTAGATTTGGGCAAGAAACTTGAATAAATACAGCTGTTTAGAGAGGGAGGTAAGACATGTATATGGTAACCAGGTCTTGAAGCAGTGTTACATGGAAAGATTTTTTCAAGTGAAATAATAAAGGTTGTTTCATAAATTGCATTTTTTTCAATTAATTGAGCTTTCTCTGTTTCCCTGGCACAAAAGGGAGAATAAATAACAACAACAAAATATTAAAACAAAAACAAAACACTGGTATTGGCATCAGCTAAGTTGTTATTTTAATCATGAGTACCAGCTCAGAATTTCAAAATCGGAGCAAACAAAAGTTCATTACATACATGTGGTTTAAATGGTAAAAGATGAGGTTTGGAGATGATAAATACAGATTAAATAAATATTAAATGTATTTTTTTTTTTTCTTAAATTGATTTATTTTTTCTCAAATGACTGCAAGTTAAATTCTGCAGCTTTTTTTGTTAAATATTACAATATTATCATAAATATTAGCTACATTATGACACTGGTACTAGTGTTAGATAGAGTAAGCTGTCAAATACCATAACACTGACCTGAAACCCTTTATACTTGACCCCAAAAGTTTAAGTACTCTGAAAACCCCTTCTTTTGACATTGCTTAAAAATATACCCAAATGTTTCTGTAGAACAACAACAAGGGAGGACAGAAAGCAGAGGAAAAAACAGAGCAAGAACCAAAATAAATAAGGCAAACATACGACTAGACACAACGCGTGTGTGTGTGTGTGCCGCAAACACGTGTGCATGTGTTTTCCCTCATAGTGATCATAAATGCTCACATGACAGAGGTCAGCTGGGTATCAGACAGGGAATTCACTACGATCTCTTACGTAATGACAGACCTGGTTACAAAACACCACAGCTCCGGCTGTGCAACATGCAGCATCCCATTAATAAAGAGACACTGGTGAGAGCACCGGCATGGCAACATCAGGGTGTACTGAGCCAGTAAAAAGACAGTGTCGGGGTTTGCATCTGCATCTGGAGGATTTTAATCAATTTATTTTGACCATTTTGACCAATGAATGTATTACAAATCATTTTTAGAGCAATCCTTTATTAATCTAAATTAATGACTATCTGCATTTAATTCACAAAATCGGAAAGTGCAATTTATGGTGTCTCAAATTATTACACACACACACACACACACACACACACACACACACACACGTCGCTGTTTTGTACACCCTTACTCCCTCTCACAAAAAGAAACTTAACTCAGCTGCAAGTTCTTTGGGTGCAAAGCTATTTTGGGGGCTATAGTTTTTAACATTTACTAGGTATTTGGGGGGAAAAATCAATTTCGCATAGTACTGCTATATTTTTGTGTGGCAATATTGTATTGTTACAGAAGCACAAAGTGTTGATTTTTTTTATGTAAAAAAATAATTTATATCATGATCAGAAATTAAACTTTTGGTAGCCTATTAGAATAATATCAACAATTCTTTTTTCAATCCACTAGTTACATTTTGCTGCAATAAAAATAACTGATGAACAAACTGAAAACTTCCTCTTATTAGATAAAACAGGTGTTGACAAAGCTCTCCTTTAGGGACATAATTTGCAGTTGAAAAAAGGGAATAAATCACAATATATTTTATTGCAAAACTCATAATACTGCAACATGTTTAAAATTGCAAAAATAATGTAAGGTGACGTAAGTATCTTGATAATGTTGTATCATTAGGCCTCTGGTGTTTTCTGCCCCTAATATTTATTCCTCCCTCACTGACAGAATTGGGCTGCATGAAAAAAAGAAAAGAAAAAACTCTGTGTAAAGCAATACAATTCAACTACACCAGAAACTACAGCAACCAAAGTGACCATTAATTATATTAATTAAGGTAGGATTTATAACAGGGCTGTTATTTAGCCAGGTGTACCTAATAAATTAGCAGAAAATATTTGGAAACAAGAACCAAATTTCTGCACAGACAGTTCATAGAACACTATGAGAGACCTGACAGGTGCCTAAAAAATCCTCATTCCTTGAGCCTAAAGGTACTGTGTTAATTAAAGGGACAATCTACTGTTTTACAAAAGTTAAGATCATGCATCAATTGATAAATTATGCAGTAAATCACGATGACACATCCATGCGCATTTAGTTTGTGTGTGCATCTCAGATTTCTGGTCATTAGTGTATCCCAACACAAACTCACTCCCTCACACACTCACACACACACACACACGCTTAAGTCTATAAATAAAAGGCAGAAGAAGAGAGCAGATTTAGGTCAGCAGACGTGTCTACAGCCCGTTGAGCGCTCCACTCTTTCCACCAAGCCTCTTCAGGGGGGGAAACACAGCTTGACACTTCCAGTGACGAAGCCTTGGAAGCCACAGAAATCTACAGCGTCGATATATCTGGTCACTGGGGTGTATGGTAGTATCCTTCTTATTACTGCAGTATCTGCCTTATTACTGCAGCATGCACTGGATCACAGCAGTATGGGCCTTATTACCACAGTGCCCACCTTGTTACAGCAGCACCCGCTTCAATGCTGCAAGTGTCATCATTTTTACTGCAGGCAGCACGCTTACTACTTAAGCATAATCCTTGTGAATGCAGTACAAGCCTTATTACTGCACTTGGAGCTTTACTGCTGCACCGTACTATTACTAGATATAGATATTCAGCTACTGAAGGTATGCAGTATAGAATATATGCATCTCTCATGGGGTAGCCGATGCAACGGAACTTAAAGATTGAAAATAAAACCCTGCAGCTGTCGCCTCATGATGTTCAAAATGTATTTCATATCAAGGCCTTCAAAAAAGCCTGTGAAGATCTGTGTTAAGGATGATTATGTTTTGAAGCCTCCAAATGCCCCAAATATTTCCTCCCAGCTCAGTATTGATGTATTGAGTTTGAAATAATAGCAGTGAGCTGAGGGGAAGTGTACGGGATGGAGGGACTACTGGGTGCAAAAAACCAAATCGAGAGTACATCAAAACAACTAAAAGCCCACTAATTTTCCTCATTTTGTTTCAGGAGCTTCAGTAGTAGAGTGTGGAGTGATGGCTGGTCAGAATGTAGCCAGAAAGTGGGGGACTGAGTTGTCTTGCCTTTCAGCTGCCACGGGAGGTACCAAAACAGTGTTTGTGTAAAAGGGACAGTCTGCAGAATGGAACCATAAGTAGGATGGGTTGTGCATGCGACGTGTTGTGCATGCGACGTGTTGTACATGCGACGTCTGGTACATGCGACCTGTTATGTGTGTGTGTTACGCATGTCGCCTGCCGTGCGAAATTTAACCTTTGGAAACCTTAGCAAATTAGCTTGATTGTTTTTCAAAACATGAGATGGAGGCAATGAGCAGCCCCACAAAAAAGACCAAAAAAGGAAAGGACAAGAAATCTATTTATCAGAAATAGATAGAAAGAGCGGAAAGAATGGAAAAAATGTCAACAACTGCCAGTAAAATAAAGTTGTATATCTCATTATTTTGTTCCTAGTAGCTCTCATTTACTTTTAAGAGTCACACATTTTAGTATATGCATCTATCAGCTGTAGCAGGCAAGCAAACTTTTAACTATAAAGCATGCCAGGCGAGTATACTAACATTTATAACTACATTAAGCCAATTTTATAACATGAGTTGCCAACTTGGCATCATAAATGCATAAACATGGCAGGCAAAAGTCAATGTTTTGTCAATAGGAAGAAACTTTTCTAAAAATGAATTTACATATTACATATTATCAATTTTGATCACATGTAAAGTGTAATGGTATTAATGTAAACTGCTGTCCATATAGAGTGACCTAGATGAAATACAAAAATATAATATCGATAAAAAATAAAATAAAATATAAAAACAAACAAACTGGAAACAGCTATCAACCTCTTGTTAAAACGCTCTTTGCATTCAAATGCAACTCATCTTCTTTGCAGCTTCCAAGGTCTTCCCACTTTACGACCTCAAAGCACATAAACACAACTAGGTTGGACCTCCTGACATCACATGAATGCAGCAGTAGTTGCAGCCTTATGGCACGATCTCTGTGTAAAAAGAACTATAGTGACTAACTGCAAATATTTCTGTAAATATGAAAGTAAAACATAAAATCAATGAGTCATTTTTATGTACTCTGGACCCTACCTGGAGCCTGAGGACTTCCTAAAGGGGTACCATACTCAGCAAAAACTAGGCTTTCCTCTCCCCTCTGTGCTTATCTGCTCATCTACACAGTTGTATAACCCTGCATCACATCTGGCTGCTCCTCAGATTGGGTTCAGCTCTGATGGAGCGGGGCTCTGTGGTCTGACGTGAGTCTGTAATGTGGGTCCAGACAAAGTAAGGACCTCTGAGGGGACCTTGCTTGTGGGTCACAGCACAGGGCCGACAGAGTTGAAGAAGAGGTGCTGTCATTATGAGAGCAGACTGCTGTGTTGTGGTGCACGTTATGAAACAGAGGCTCCTCCACTCACCACAACAGCAGCCACACTGACTGAGACAGTCCCAAACACTGGACACCAAATCACTTCCACTGCAGAGACACATCGCACTACTTCATAACAGGTTTACAGATGGACAAGGACATAGGCGACTTCCCATAAGTTGTCAATAAAGACTCAGTGTATCATATATGTGCTTGTGTTTGACTTTTGTGTTAACAAAAAGTCCATATTTTCTGTAGCTGACAACATTATAACATTATTATTAGCATTATATTTGGCCCAAAATACATTGTCATTACGTGTGGTTTACATGAAGAAGGATACAAATGTAGGTCATTCCGTGTAATTTAGCTATTACATGAAATATCATTTAAAAAAGAGAATAACTTCAGTGATATTATTCGTCATTCGTTATAGCAGTATGTGCTCATAGGTGAGTGTAACTGGGGGAAACACTCGGAGTATTTTGGGTTAAAAAAAAAAAAAAGTTTATCAGACAGACTTTTGTCCGTGGTGATGAAGTGTGAAGTGGCGGCCGCTGCCTCGGCTGTAAACTGGAGTTAGTTTTCGGCAGACAGACACAGAAGGTCTCTGGAAATAAAACACGGACGCGTACTGCCAAATATTATCCGTTTCACACGAAACTTTTTCCCCCAGCCAGACCCCACAACCCCGCAGCACTATTCAAACACATTCACCGCGTCTATTATTCACAAGAAATGCGTTACGCCGCCTCACCGTAATGTATTTCCTCGGCGCGTTTTAACTTCGCTCTTTGAAAGATATTAACGGTGTCTTACCACATCCAGGTCCGCCGGAGTTTGAAAGAGAAACATGGAGGGTATTTAAACAGTCCTGTCGGCTACAGAAGAACAAGCCGTCCTCGCTCCCGGAGACTCTGTCACACAATGGCGCTGATAGGAGGAGAAGACTGCCTCCGCGCACAGGAACGCTGCTGCCTTCACGAGCCGTAGGACATGCTGCACGTGCGCTCGGGTCTCGCAATCGGCGTCGTTTGAGGGAAAAAACGTAACGAGATTTGAGTTAACTAGTGTGACGAGTGTAATAACGAGCTGCACGCGGGAAGACGGCGTTCGCCGCTTCGAGGGTTTGATATGTTCTTAAAAATGTCATTTGTTTTGCGCCACACTATTGTAGTCAAAGTGTAATGTGACAGACTAGTGCTGGGTGAAGATCTATGGAGCTACCAAGATGTGACATTTAAAGAACAAAAATGCTGCATTTCAACTATGTTAGCCTAGTTAGGGAGTGTACTTTATTTATCAGAGTGGGTGGGTGGCAGGGGCTTTGATTTAATATATATATATATATATAAATATATTATTGGAGAGTAGCTAACTAGCAGTAATTAAATAACAAAAAAAATAAATAAAAATATGTAATTAGATACTAAGAAGAAATGTAATTATATTACAGTTACTATTCAAAATGTTGGTGATCACAAAGCAGTTACGTATGGGAAAAAACCCCCAAAACATTTTAATAAAACATTTCATTTTGTTGCTTTTTTTGTCTTTTTGCCTATGCCATCTCTTAGAATATTTTGGACAATGCAGGTCAACAAGGCTAATGACACTAATTTGAGCACAACATTTATGCACTTATGTTTTTAGGTCAGCTTTATTACAGTGTCATTTAAAAAAAATAATCAAATGTTACTATCATTTCTTAAAAGGGTAACTAGTAATCTGTAGCCTATTACATTCCAAAAGTAATCCCTGAGTGACTGGGGGAAAATGTATGACCCTCACATTACCATAAATAAACAGATTTCTCATAAATAACCACATTTCACAGTTTCTGGCTGTGATAAAATTGTTTGATTTGGGAGATTTTTATGAAGAAAATATGCCTTTAAAACCCACTTACAGGTTTTCGGGTTCTGAAATTAGCCTATTTAAAAAAATCAAAATACAAAATATGAAAAGTTGAATATGCCTCCCCTAAACAAAATCAAAAGAAAATGCTTTCAAAAATTGTTTGAAGTGTCTCCCCTGTTTTGCACCACCCCCTCCTCTCTCGTAAATAATGAACAGTCCCTTAAAATAAATAGGCTACATTACTTCCCAGTGCTCGATTAACTTAAACCGTTTAGAGTCCTCCATAAAGTAGATATTTTTCTTAATAGCCTATGATTAATATTTTTTTCCTAGACACAACTTTTTTGAAAGTTACCTTAATCCTGGGGTCATTTTTAATGTATCGACCATAACAAAAGTGTAATTACTGTCATGATAGGATCCATTTTGCTCCGGAATGTAAATTTACGAGGAGCACGTGAAGGCAACAAGAGAAGCTGAATCCGAGCAGCTGCCCCGAGAAGTGGCGTCGACAACTTCGCTCCGCCCACACACACACACACACACACACACACACACACACACACACACACACAGATAGAGAGAGAGAGAACCTATGCTGTGTAAAACTGTATCTTTTTCGCTCTCCCTCTCTGTATAAAACATTTAGAAAGTGCAAAGTGGTATCAGTGTTCACATTTAAAGTTGTATCTGCTTTAGATACATGCCCCACCAGTATTGTGATAGTTGTACGCTTTTGATTTTCAAGTATCTTATCTGAGGTTTTTTAGTATCTGCTGGTGTTTTGTGACATGGACTACGAACTTGAAATCAATATTTTACTCATTTCTATGACTGATGTCAATAAAAGAGCACCGGAGCGATGGTGCTGTTTGGCCGCTTAGTGATGCCCGTCCGACCCTGCAGCAGATGGCAGGAAGATGTCCAGTAAACTCAAACAAAACCCATCAGTCTGCTCCAAACAGACAAAAACGCCAGTGGAGCAGGGCAGAAAATGGGCATCTCAGACCGTTTGTCCCTGATGCCCCCTGCTGCACACTCACCCAGTTGTGCACTGATACACTCACAATCACAATACAAGCCTCCCTGTTTATCCAGACAGGCTGCCAGCTCTCAGGACAGCCTCGGATCAACCTGCTGTCACAAGTATTTACATCTATTGGAGTGCAGTGTTTACAGGACTGAACTGTTGGCACAGAATCATTTAGTTCCACCTCTTGGAAAACAGCATTTAGGCCTTCGTTGTGCACTACAACTCTCCAAAAAAGTGGCACAACTAAATGCATCCATGCAATATTTGCTTCTTGAACCTTGGCAAAGTTTTGCGACTGTTAGAAGCTGAGCTAACACTAATGTGTCTGAACAGCTCCCCATGCTTGCTAACCATGAGCTTGGTATTTTTCCATATTTTTCCATATTTTCCATATCCAGATTTATTCAGATTGACTTTAAAGTCTGGACAGGAAAAAATAAAATAAAATTGCAAAAAGGATCCACAGTTGGTAGTGGTTTGAAATGTAATTCCAATCATTTTTTTTTTTTTTTTTTACAGGATAATGGTATTGTAATTTTTTTAAAGATACCCAGCCCTAGTCCCAGATGGCCACAGAGCATGTCAAATGTCCACCAGTGCATTTTAAAATTGGAAAGCCACCTAACCTCCCCAAAGGTCCCAAAGAATTACATGATCCCCCCCAATCACTAACGTTATGTTGCGGATGGCACCGCACCTCTCGCAGCACAGTAAAGAACACCATCATTGCAGCACAGATCATTGCGATGTATGTTAGCCTCGTCTGTTGCTGAGTTTGTCTGGTGGGACGGAGGATTTCTGCACCATTCTGTTAGGAGGGTGAAATGAAGATCTCCATTTCTCAAGTTTCCATGTCGGAAAGCCGTATCCCCAGCATAGCTTTGTAGTTACTGATGCCTACGTCACAACAACGCATGCAGATAGGTTGATGATATTGGGACATACACATCTAATATGATAACTTGCAAACAACAGTATAGACTGTCTGCCCTAAAGATCTGATTTGAGTAACAAATTGGATTTACCTGCAGTCTGAATGTAGCCTAAAGGCCCAGACACACTTAATTGACATTAACAAACTAGCGGCGACCAAGTCTACTGTTGGCGTCACTTCAGGTCGCCATGTTTCGGCCAAAAAGTTGCACATTAACACACTGCAAAGAGTACATACACACCAGCAGAAGGCAGTCGTCTGTAATCGTTTTTGGAAAAGGGAAGCGAGAAGACAGTCTTGATGCTACATAGCCAAATAGCACATTAACAACACAAATAAATGTTGAAAGCGAATTTACCATTCCCCAATACTCAATAACACACCATCAGGAACTGATTCTGCTTAAGAGCTCAACTTCAAGACTGGGGCGCCAAACACTCACTGATGTCCAAACACTGACTGACAGCCAACTGTTGGCTTTCTACATCAGAGCCTTGAGACTCTTTGGCTCTGTAGAGAACCCCAGGAACGAGTCCTAAAATCCAGGAAAAAAGTTAGCATTTCAACACATTCGGTTCCCTCATCTCAAACTCAATTGATTTTTGGTTTGGTGCCTTTATGAAAGGTCTGTGGTTAACATGAGCTTAAGAGACTTTCATGTTCTACTACGTAAAATATACTAGTATATACCCCATTAGCGAGTTTTATAGCTTTTATGTGCCTTAAAAAAGATGGCTGCTAACAAGTGGCTAAATGAGACTACAGAACGTCATCACGCCAAACAGCTTCACAGCCTTGTCCATGTGCCTGTGTCCATTCAACCCTAGTGTACTTCATTTATAGCCTAGTGTGAGCTTTTTACTTCTGGTAATGCCATTTAGGTTTCAAAAATCATAAAAGTGGTGTTCATTTGTGAAGATTATCTTGCTGAATCATAAATGTTTGTTTACAGAGCTTGTTTTTTGCAATGATCCTGAATCCAGTGGAAAAATCCCATGGTCTTTTAATGAGGGAACCAGGGCGAAGCTAACCGCATCAGTTTTCACAACGGTATCATAAGAAGGAAGATGTTTTTGAAAACGCAAAAGAAAGACTTCTGTTTTTAGTAGGGCTGTTCTTGTCTAAAGGCCCAAGTTCTCTCAGAGGTAAGCACTGTCAGTGCTGCTTGCTATTGGTCAATAGTACAGAATTGCAGGTCAAAGGTCAACAAAGTTTGACCCAACAGAAAATATTCATGCAGATTTATTTTGCCTGTATGACTGAATCCACAACTCAAAACAATTGCTTTAGAATGAACTGATTTGACCTGAAATTTCGCCATGTATAATACTGCTGTGACCAGACCTAAAGTGATCATTGGCTAAGACTCAAAAACCTCCAGCACTGGACAGAATGATGTATGAGATTTTGTTTTAACAAAAGGCCAAACTGACTCATCTCAATCAATGCAGACAGAAGAGTTGATGGAAACTGCTTGTCAAACAATAAAAGACAGAAATATACTGCTATTCTTGGCTACAGGGATTCTTAATCTATCCATGTGATGCGTCCAGGCTGAATGAAGCCTCAGCTGGAGTAGAGCTAACAGACGGGGTTAGCCCTGGTAGCTCTGTGCATGCACGCATACGCAGTGTCTGTGGTGAATGGAGATCTGATTTTAGTTCTGTGTTCATCTCTCTGGACTCTGAGTTGACTCATGAATGCTGAGCAGTGAGGAGGGATGGCTCTAAATAAAGATTTCAGGTCAAAAACAGGAAATGGCTCAGTGAGCAGGGAGGGCAGGGCCATAGCAACACCAACTGGAGAGCGGCACCCACAATATCCCTCCCTCCCTCCTCTCCATCTATCTTTATTTATTTCTCCCTCGCTCTTCTTTTATTTCCCTCTGTGTGCAAAATCTGCCCGTTCCTTGTATTTCTGGCCCTTTTGCTGTTGCTTTCTCCATATGTTTTAGTCTCTGTTTCTCTTTGGCACTCTGTTTCTGTATTTCTGCATATTTTTTTCACTTCATTCTTTCAGAGGTTTTAAATTCAGTTCAGTGGATATCAAAAGGAAAATTGCAAAAGCACAATGCAAAACATCCGAATTTTATGCATTCAAACCACAAAATGAAAGGCTGAATTGTTGTTTCCAAACATGCCATGTAAAAATGATCATAATCATCTGATCCTACAATAAAATAACAGGGAATATGCTGTGCTACAAAAGCTGTAAATGCTCTGTTCTACTGTTACTATGCGTCTACGTTTCTCTGTGCATGTATCAGGTTGCATGTGTGTGTCACTATCAGTGTGAACTTGAGTGTGAGCCTGACTCATGGTGAGTTCACTGGTCCCACTCATCGCTCCCGCCCTGTACGCGTAGCTACATGTTGCTTCAAACTGTCACCGTGTTGCACCTTCACGTGGTAACGCACAGCATTACGAATGTCGCCAGAATTAGTTTGCCAACCATGTTCCATTTATACTCACTGTGACAACATACACGCATTTTTATATCATCAGAGGCTATATATTCCCACACACACTTGAGCAGACAAATGCCACGATGATACACACACACACGCAGCCGGAATGATTGATTCATGTGTCTGTGTTACTCATTGGTTTTGTTTACGTGAACAAAGTATTGATTATGGCCTCTATTACATATTTGTCTTGGTAATAAACATACACACATACACACACACACACACACACACACACACACTGTTAGCTCTTGATTCTATAAAGGGCTTAACCGATGCAATAACATATATACTGCAAGTATCACTACTACAGTAAAGACACCAACTATGAATACTTCAACTAATACTACTACTACTGCAGCTACTACAAACATTACTACATAAACAATGACAACCCCAGCCAATGCTGTTATCATCCCTCATGCATCCAACATGCCACTACGATTACTACTGCCATTTTTTAAAAGACATAAGCACCTTTGACACTGCGTGTTCAAGGCAGGAATATCACGCCGTTATGCCGCCTCGAGAACCGTCTTAGTTCTCAGCTGACGCCGCCTGGTGGCGTATATTACATGCGCAAAAAGTGACTTGTGATGTTGGGATCTTATGCAAATCACTGCAAAACCAGCGATATTTGACGACTTCAGAATGCCAACAGTCTGGTCAGATCCACCCTTCGCTCCTGCACAGCTCCACCCTCTCAACCAAATATGGGCACTCCTAACTCCAGAAAACCAAGATGGCAAATGGCCAAAAGGCACAAGCCCCCAGAGAGTGCACTAGCCTCTGATGCAAATTTTACATAGTGGCCATAAGTGGAATTACACCATTCGGGTCCATCAAGTGATGCCCACGGGCCCACAAAGACTTTTCCCCATCGACTTACATCAGGAAAGAGACGTCTGTAAATCAGTGGATAACTTTTTGTGAGCGTCAAAACCACCGCGAAATGACTCATTTCACTATCTAGATTTAAGCCATCCAGTTCGATAACATCTGAAAAGTCTAAAAGAGATTAAATATGCAAAGCACCAAACCAGAAGTCAGTCGCTCCGTCATCCGAAGTTACCCGCTCAGGCACTCTCTAGAGCGCATACCTCATGGGCCTGTAGATCCGGGTATTTTGTACCCAAAAGATCTGTTCTTGTTCCATGTGCCAATGAGCAGCTCTCATGGGAATGAACAGGGCCCCGCCTCCACAGCTGTATCCAAACTTTCTTTAATACATCCATCAACATGCCGAACCTAATGCTTCAAAGCAGCAGTCCATAAACCAGTGGGTGCATTTATACGGTCTATGGCTTTTACCAGGCATGAGGGATTCAAAGAAAAGATGCTGCATTATGGGAAGTGTTGGATCCAGTGTTTGGGGTATTTGTTTTGGCTTGATACACTAAAGCTGCTTCAATTTAGACCATTCATTTAAAAAAATCTGTATTTCCCAAGTCTCCAAACTTTATAGAAGTGTAAATTGGTGGTCTACCCCTATTAAAAACAGACAGTTTACTCTTTCTTTTAACCCTATCCTC
This sequence comes from Plectropomus leopardus, assembly GCF_008729295.1. Classification (NCBI taxonomy): domain Eukaryota; kingdom Metazoa; phylum Chordata; class Actinopteri; order Perciformes; family Serranidae; genus Plectropomus; species Plectropomus leopardus. Next base: position 27,214,808 of record NC_056477.1, on the reverse strand, counting down.
GGCTTTTGTGTATGAAAACAGCAGGTGACTGCACAGGAAAGATACAAGGCTTCACAACATCATGAAGAACAACCTAATACAGCAGCGCCTTGGTTAAACGTATTAACGTTCACTTTTTGTTGAGATTGTCTCAGGTTGGTGGTGATTCAACTCAAGTTTTAAGACCATAGTCTCTTGTACCTCACAGATGACATTATATATTATTATGACCTTATGCCAAAAACATCTGCAACATCCTTCCAGATTTGTTTGAAGTGGATTGGGAAGAAAATTTTAGCTCTCTTGCATCACATTTGAAAAACCCCAAAGGGATGTGCACAGGCTGGGTGATTTCAGCTTCTATTATAAAGATATGAAAATAACAAACTATACATTTTTATATAATTTTTTCGCTGCAGAAAAGCTCAAACATTTGATATTTGGCTTGAAAAGGAAAAACAGAATGAAATCAGTGGAAACATCCATGTGTGAAGGCAGATTTGTGGGTGTGTGAAGAGGGCCAGAGAATATTATTAATACTATTAGACATGGGAGTGGCACTCCAGCCCAACACGGAGAGAGAGGGAGGGGAAGGGCTCCACACCAAAAACACCCATCTGCTTTCTTTCCCATTCTCTCTCCCTCTCGCTTTGTCTCTACCTCCTCCTTTTCTCTCTCTTTGTCTCTTTATCAGTGTCCATCATTCCCCCTCTCTGCCCCAAACATCTCCTGCCTCAGCCACACACACACACACACACACACACACACAATCACACACACAAGCAGGATATTCATTCTGTAACGACACTATTTTAATTGAAGCTTTGAAACCTAGACTGACATCAGTTTTCTTGCACTGCATTCAGGTGCTTTTCACAAGCATTTAAACCTTTGAATCGTGAACAAATTGGCTTGATTTCCTTCAAAAACATTTCTTATTAAAAGGCATTCAGCAGCCTGGCATGAAATGTCCCCCAAATTGGGGGTAAAAGATAAGAGATGAAATTACCTGTAAATCAGGAGGATTTAAAAAAGGACAGAGAGAAA